>NC_070587.1:32050167-32307667 GCF_027409825.1 Scomber japonicus | reverse complement strand
GGGAGGAAGGAAGGAAGGAAATGAGGGAGGGATGGAAGGAAGGATGGGAGGGAGGAAGGACGGAAGGAAGGAAGGAAGGAAGGAAGGAAGGAAGGAAAGGAGGGAGGAAGGAAGGAATGGAAGAAAGGAAAGAAGGAAAGGAGGAAGGAAGGGAGGAAGGGAGGAAGAATTCAAGGGAAGAAAGGAAAGAAGGAAGGGAGGAAGGAAGGAAGGGAGGAAGAAGCAAGGGAAGAAAGGAATGAAGGAAGGGAGGAAGGAAGGAGGGGAGGAAAGAGGGGAGGAAAGAGGGGAGGAAGGAAGGAAGGAAATGAGGGAGGGATGGAAGGAAGGATGGGAGGGAGGAAGGACGGAAGGAAGGAAGGAAGGAAGGAAGGAAGGAAGGAAGGAAGGAAGGAAAGGAGGGAGGAAGGAAGGAATGGAAGAAAGGAAAGAAGGAAAGGAGGAAGGAAGGGAGGAAGGGAGGAAGAATTCAAGGGAAGAAAGGAAAGAAGGAAGGGAGGAAGGAAGGAAGGGAGGAAGAAGGAAGGGAAGAAAGGAAAGGAGGAAGGAAGGAAGGGATGGAAGGAAGGAAAGGAGGGAGGAAAGGGAGGGAGGGAGGAAAGGAAAGGAAAGAAGGAAGGAAAGGGAGGAAGGAAGGAAGGAAGAAGGAAGGGAAGAAAGGAATGAAGGAAGGGAGGAAGGAAGGAGGGGAGGAAAGAGGGGAGGAAGGAAGGAAGGAAATGAGGGAGGGATGGAAGGAAGGATGGGAGGGAGGAAGGACGGAAGGAAGGAAGGAAGGAAGGAAGGAAGGAAGGAAAGGAGGGAGGAAGGAAGGAATGGAAGAAAGGAAAGAAGGAAAGGAGGAAGGAAGGGAGGAAGGGAGGAAGAATTCAAGGGAAGAAAGGAAAGAAGGAAGGGAGGAAGGAAGGAAGGGAGGAAGAAGCAAGGGAAGAAAGGAATGAAGGAAGGGAGGAAGGAAGGAGGGGAGGAAAGAGGGGAGGAAAGAGGGGAGGAAGGAAGGAAGGAAATGAGGGAGGGATGGAAGGAAGGATGGGAGGGAGGAAGGACGGAAGGAAGGAAGGAAGGAAGGAAGGAAAGGAGGGAGGAAGGAATGGAAGAAAGGAAAGAAGGAAAGGAGGAAGGAAGGGAGGAAGAATTCAAGGGAAGAAAGGAAAGAAGGAAGGGAGGAAGGAAGGAAGGGAGGAAGAAGCAAGGGAAGAAAGGAATGAAGGAAGGGAGGAAGGAAGGAGGGGAGGAAAGAGGGGAGGAAAGAGGGGAGGAAGGAAGGAAGGAAATGAGGGAGGGATGGAAGGAAGGATGGGAGGGAGGAAGGACGGAAGGAAGGAAGGAAGGAAGGAAGGAAAGGAGGGAGGAAGGAATGGAAGAAAGGAAAGAAGGAAAGGAGGAAGGAAGGGAGGAAGGGAGGAAGAATTGAAGGGAAGAAAGGAAAGAAGGAAGGGAGGAAGGAAGGGAGGGAGGAAGAAGGAAGGGAAGAAAGGAAAGGAGGAAGGAAGGAAGGGATGGAAGGAAGGAAAGGAGGAAGGAAAGGGAGGGAGGGAGGAAAGGAAAGGAAAGAAGGAAGGAAAGGGAGGAAGGAACGAAGGAGGGAAGGAAGGAAGGGAGGAAGAAGGAAGGGAAGAAAGGAATGAAGGAAGGGAGGAAGGAAGGAGGGGAGGGAAGAGGGGAGGAAGGAAGGAAGGAAATGAGGGAGGGATGGAAGGAAGGATGGGAGGGAGGAAGGACGGAAGGAAGAAAGGAAGGAAGGAAGGAAAGGAGGGAGGAAGGAATGGAAGAAAGGAAAGAAGGAAAGGAGGAAGGAAGGGAGGAAGAATTCAAGGGAAGAAAGGAAAGAAGGAAGGGAGGAAGGAAGGAAGGGAGGAAGAAGGAAGGGAAGAAAGGAAAGGAGGAAGGAAGGAAGGGATGGAAGGATGGAAAGGAGGGAGGAAAGGGAGGGAGGGAGGAAAGGAAAGGAAAGAAGGAAGGAAAGGGAGGAAGGAAGGAAGGAGGGAAGGAAGGAAGGGAGGAAGAAGCAAGGGAAGAAAGGAATGAAGGAAGGGAGGACGGAAGGAGGGGAGGAAAGAGGGGAGGAAGGAAGGAAGGAAATGAGGGAGGGATGGAAGGAAGGATGGGAGGGAGGAAGGACGGAAGGAAGGAAGGAAGGAAGGAAGGAAAGGAGGGAGGAAGGAATGGAAGAAAGGAAAGAAGGAAAGGAGGAAGGAGGGGAGGAAGGGAGGAAGAATTCAAGGGAAGAAAGGAAAGAAGGAAGGGAGGAAGGAAGGGAGGGAGGAAGAAGGAAGGGAAGAAAGGAAAGGAGGAAGGAAGGAAGGGATGGAAGGAAGGAAAGGAGGGAGGAAAGGGAGGGAGAGAGGAAAGGAAAGGAA
Organism: Scomber japonicus; assembly: GCF_027409825.1. NCBI lineage: Eukaryota > Metazoa > Chordata > Actinopteri > Scombriformes > Scombridae > Scomber > Scomber japonicus. The sequence goes on along the minus strand of NC_070587.1, from coordinate 32,305,307 downwards.
AGAAGGAAGGAAAGGGAGGAAGGAAGGTAGGTTAAAAAGGAGAACAGTTGTTGGTGTCAGAGGGTTTTCAGGTTGCAGCTGTGTGTGAAGTTTAACAGCAGAGTGTTTGAGTGAAGCATGTTTGCTGAGCTGAGACACAGAGAGACAAACCAAGAGGGAACATTCAGTCTAATGAGGGGAAATATAGATTCTTTGAGTGAAGTCTAATGAAGAGTCTGAGAGGGAAAGAAAAGAAGCAGCAAAGTATGAAATGGAGCTTTTCTTGATTTTTGTCTTCAGTTTTTAAGAGTCCGAGAGGAAAGAAGAACAATGCTGACAGGAAGTGGAAATGTTCAGTAGAGAAGAAGTTTAATATTTTAACAGTATTAAAGGTTCTGAATAAGAACGGTGAAGCAATTTACATGAATTTACATTTATTAATCAGGTTTTATTGCCAGTGAGTGAACGGCTTTTATATTTTTATTCATGTTTTGCTCCATGAAGACAAACATAAGTACACAAATATTATATCGATATCATGATATGAGACTAGATATCGTCTTAGATTTAGGATATCGTAATATCACGATGATGTCATCAGTCATCTTTTCCTGGTTTTAAAGCTGCATTAAAGTAAAGTATATTATTTTCTGAACTTATCAAAAAATTAAAGTATCAAGACATATGTGCAAGTATAAGTGATTGTGAAAAAACAAACAAAAGGAAGGAAGGACGGACGGAAGGAAGAAGGAAAGGAGGAAGGAAGGAAGGAAGGAAGGAAGGAGGGAGGGAGGGAGGGAGGGAGGAAGGAAGGAAGGAAACAAGGAAGGAAGGAAGGAAGGAAGGAGGGAGGGAGGGAGGAAGGAAAGAAGAAAGAAAGGAAGGAAGGAAGGGAGTGAGGAAGGAAGGAAGGAAGGAAGAAAGTGAGGAAAGAAGTATGGAAGGAGGAGGGAGCAAAGAAAGAGGGAAGGAGGGGAAGAACAAAGGAAAAATTAAAGAAAGAGGAAGGAAGGAAGGAAGGAAGGAAGGAAGGAAGATAGGAAAGAGAGAAGGGAGGGAGGAAGAGAGGAAGGAAGGAAGGAAAGAAGGAAGGAAGGAGGGAAGGAAAGAAGAAAGGAAGGAAGGAGGGAGGGAGGAAGGAAAGAAGTATGGAAGGAGGAGGGAGCAAAAAAAGAGGGAAGGAGGAGAAGAACAAAGGAAAAATTAAAGAAAGAGGAAGGAAGGAAGGAAGGAAGGAAAGAAGGAAGGAAGGAAGGAAGGAAGAGTCAAAAGAGATGGGATCAATTTATTTTTGTAGTTTTCAGGTTCTTAGTAGTTGACTGACTCTGAGTGAGTCAATGATTGTTATAAATATATATAATCTTTAAAGGAACATATTTCCTCTTTTCATCTAAAGGAGGAAATATCTTTTATCTGTAGGAAACACTCCACGACTGATGGATGACGTGTTTGAATGAATGAAAAATGTCCCGGTGTATGTGGCTCTGTTAGTGAATGGTAGGAGGTCAAAGGTCAAGGATGATGAACGCATCATAATAAAAACCTTTCTGCTGTTGTAGTCGATGGTAGATGAGCTTCGGTGAAAGAAGCAGAGCCGCTGTTCTTCTTCACGTGTTTTGACTTGTGTCAGGTTGTTGTTGTTGTTGTTGTGTGATGCGTTCAGGGTCAGTCGGTGGTTTTGATTAGCAGTCACCGTTTGGTTCAACCTCACTGTGATTTAATTTGGGCTCATTGTCAGTGAATCCGCCGGTTATTCTCTTCATCGACCCTCCTGTTGTCCTCGAGTCAAGGAAGGAAGGGAGGAAAGAAGGAATGAAGGGAGGAAGGAAGGAAGGAAAGGAGGGAGGGAGGAAGGAAGAAGGAAGAAAATGAGGGAAGGAAGAAACAATGGAAAGGAGGTAGGAAGGAAGGGAGGAAAGAAGGAAGAAAAGGAGGGAGGAAAGAAGGAGGGAAGGAAGAAACAAAGGAAAGGAGGGAGGGAGGAAGGGAGCAAGGGAGGAAAGGAAGGAAGGACGGAGGAAACGAGGAAGGAAGGAAGGTAGGAGGGAGGGAGAAAGGAAAAGAGGAAGGGAGGAAAGAAGGACAGAGGAAAGAAGGAAGGGAGGACGGGAAGGGGGAGGGAGGGAGGGAGAGAGGGAGGAAGGAAGGAAGAAGGAAGAAATGAAGGAAAGAAGGGAGGAAGGAAAGGAGGAAGGATGGAGGAAAGAAGGAAGGAAGGAAGGTAGGAGGGAGGGAGGAAAGAAGGAAGGAGGGAGGGAGGAAGGAAGGAAAGAAGGAACAGTCAATTTGACCCGGGAGGACAACAGGAAGGTTAAACAAACATGTCTCAGAGTATAAATATAACAGGAGCTCAGTCTGAACAGTCTGTTTTCTGCTGCATCATCAGATGCGTCACACTGCTGTTATTATACTTAAAGGGTCAGGTCACCCTAAACTCACTCCTCCTCTTCCTCCTCCTCCTCTTCCTCCTCCTCCACCTCCTCCTTCAACCTCCAACCCAAAAACAAACACAAAGCTTAGTTGTTTTATTATTTAACACACAAACATTAAAGATGTCACTGCAGAGTCTTTTAAGGGAGTTTGTCCACAGTGACAGTGGATGGTTTTTTTAAACTCGTGGATCAGGGATGTCAAACATGAGGCCCGTGGGCCAGAACCGGCCCACCGAGTTGGTCCAATCCGGACCACTTTCCTTCCTGTCTTCTTTTCTTCATTTTCTTTCATCTTCCATTCCTTCCATTCCTTCCTTCCTTCCTTCCATCCTTCTTTCTTTCCTTCCTTCCTTCCTTCCTCCTTTTCTTCCTTCCTTCCTTTCCGTCCTACCTTCCTTCCATCTTTCATTCCTTCCTTCTTCCCTTTCTTCCTTCCTTCCTTTCTTCCATCTTTCATTCTTCCTTCTTTCATTCCTTCCTTCTTCCCTTTCTTCCTTCCTCCCTTTCTTCCTTCCTTCCTTTCTTCCATCTTTCATTCATCCTTCCTTCTTCCCTTTCATCTGTCCTTCCTTCCATCTTTCCTTCCATCCTTCCGTCCTTCCTTCCTTCCTTCCTTCCTTCCATTCGTCTGTCCTTCCTTCGGTATGTTATTTATCATTATTATCTAATTATTTTACATAAACCAACCAAATCAACTTATTAATTAAAATAAATAATAATAATCAGCTATAATGAAACTAATCATTAGTTACAGTCCTGTATTAATGACTTAATGATGTAAAATCCTGCTTTAGATTATTATTATTATTATATGTCTCATATTATAATACAGACTATTACTGCAGTGACATTAGTATATTTACACATATAAAGGATCTAAATACTGTTTGCTGAGCAGTTTTAATACTTTACACAGAATAGTTGTATTTGTATTATTTTGTGGTTTTAAAAACATCTTAAATTTGTACTTAAAAATGTGCAGATAGCCGTTAACTCCATTCAAGAAGTTGCTCAAACTGATTCTCACGATGAGCCGCCTGACCTCGTCGTTTACAGTCGTGTCTTTACGGTTTCACTGAAAGGCCGACCGTCACAGACGACGTAAAAAGGAAATTAAAAGGTTGTTTTTTCAGAGAGAGTTGTGACATGAAAGAAAAAAGGAGAACTATAGAGAGAAGGAGAGAGAGAAAGAGAGAGAGAGGCTGAGACCTTGGCTCCGTGTTCACCTCCACACAGCTGATCGATGACTGAATGAATGGAGTGAACGTCCGTCTAACAGCTGATGTGATGATGTCACTGCTGCTGCTGCTGCTGCTGCTGGCCTTTAACACAACAACTCATGAGTCATCAGGAAAGTCAGTAGTGTGTGTGTGTGTGTGTGTGTGTGTGTGTAGCATGTATAAAGTCAGTAGTGTGTGTGTGTGTGTGTGTGTGTGCAGCATGTATAAAGTCAGTAGTGTGTGTGTGTGTGTGTGTACTGTAGCATGTATAAAGTCAGTAGTGTGTGTGTGTGTGTGTGTAGCATGTATAAAGTCAGTAGTGTGTGTGTGTGTGTGTGTGTGTGTGTGTAGCATGTATAAAGTCAGTAGTGTGTGTGTGTGTGTGTGTGTGTAGCATGTATAAAGTCAGTAGTGTGTGTGTGTGTGTGTGTGTGTGTGTGTGTGTGTGTGTGTGTGTGTGTGTGTGTAGCATGTATAAAGTCAGTAGTGTGTGTGTGTGTGTGCAGCATGTATGAAAGAAGGATAAATGCTTTAATCTACACCAGGGGGGTCAAACATAAGGCCCGTGGGCAAGAACCGGTCCACTTTCCCTCTCTCCCTTCTTTCTTTCCTTCCCTCCATCTTTCCATTCTACCTTTCATTTTCTTTCTTTCTTCCTCTTTAATCTTTCCTCTCTTCCTTCCTTCCAGCTTGGATTTTTTCCCCCTTCTGACTTGTTAACAGATGTGGTGGAGATAAATGACATGAAACAAAGAAATATGATAGTTTGCTTTGTTTATTTGTTTATAAATGAGTGTTTTGAGTTCATGAGACAGAAATAAACTAAACTAAAACTTAAAAAACATTTCCAACCTTTCTGTAATTCATATAAAAACAGTTTTTACAGCACAGAGAAAAGTCCTTCATCCTCACACAGGAAGGTTTCTGGCTCCTCCTGTGATTGGACGCTCACCGTGACATCATCAGCAGCCGCCAGCAGCCGATCGGTCGACCCAGTCCCAGACGTGGACGGAGCCGTCGGAGGCGGCAGACAGCAGCGTCCGCGGCCGCTCAGGATGCCAGACGTGAGCCGTGATGAAGACGGAAGCGTCGTCATCGTCGGACCGCTGCGATGAGACGGAGTGACCACGATGCTCAAACAGCGGCTCCACTTCCTGCTGCTGCTCCGAACTCCAGACAGACGCATCGTAGATCTGAACCGATCCACTGAATCCTGCACAGAGATGACCAGAAACTTATTATTATTATTATTATTAATATTATATTAACTAAACATCTGGTATAGAACATTAAAAGCAAGAACAAATAGACTGAAACAGCTTCTATGCAAGAGCCATAATCACACTGAAAAACTGTGTAAAGTGAATTCAGACATTTTCTTCTAAACACATTAAATAGGTCATAAATGTATTTCTAAAAAAGGTGTAAAAAGCATTTAAACCATTTAGATTTGAATTGTGGAGCTAAGCTTCACAAACTGTGTTTCAAGATTTCTGTGTTCAGGATTTAGTGATTAGCATAAACCCGCCCCTGCTGCTGTAGAGGTAGAAATACATTAGCACACACTACTACTACTACAGTCTACAGTTAGCTGAGTTAGCTGCTGAGCTAGTAGCCGAGTTAGCCGCCGGGCTAGCAGCCGAGTTAGTCGCCGGGCTAGCAGCCGAGTTAGCCGCCGGGCTAGCAGCCGAGTTAGCCGCCGAGCTAGTAGCTGAGCTAGCAGCTGAGTTAGCAGCAGAAAGCTCTCAGACGTAGCGTCCATGTTTCTGGTAGAGGTGGTGACTTTGATTGACAGGTGACACTTGGTAGGGGACGGGGCTTCAGCGGACTCGGTGGGCACGCCCACAGCGTTTGGGAGCAGAGAAAAAACTTTGAAGCCTAATTTCATATATTTGGCGATTTTTTTAATCATTCAGATTTGGCAGGGTGGTTAACACACTTCTCTGTGGTATGTCAAACTCAGAACATATTTATTCTTACTTTACACAGACTTTAAGTGTGTTTTTCTTGCTTAAAAGTTAAAGTTGAAGGTAAACTCAAACAGCTGATCTCTGACCTGACACGGAGACGCAGTCGTTGAGTGCCGGCGCCCACGACACTCTGACATCATCGAGGCCGCAGCGACGTGTCCCAACGTCCAGCCGAGCCCGACTCACAACCGCCGCTCCTCCTCCCAGACTCCTCAGGTCAGACACCACCGCCTGTCCACATGCCGACAGCTGCAGCAGCCTGCAGCCGGCCGGCTCCGACCCCGCGGAAGCGTCACTCCACCAGAGCACGTCTCCACCAGCAGGGGGCGCCGGCGGGGGCGAGAGCTGAGGAGCGGCCGGCGATCGAATGTCGGCGACGTAAACGTTCCCGTTAGAGCAGCCGGCGAGGAAAACGTTGTCGCTCAGGAACTGTAACGAGCTCAGAGGATCGGCTGAGTCTGTCGCTATGGAGACAGAATAACAGAAACACACGATAACTGTGAAATTAATCAATAATCAATGTGATGGAAAAAAAGTTTAAGTTTAAATCTGAAGAACATCTGTGGACATTTAAGCAGTTTAAGTCGTCCTTACAGCAAATGTACTATATTATAATAATGATAAATATTTAATAATAATAATAATAATAAACTTCATTTATAGGGAAGCTTTCATACAACTGAAGTCGCTCAAATATAAAAATATAAAACAATAAATTAAAAGCAAAAAACCCACAACAAATAAATTAAAATGAATTAGACATTTAGTAAAGAAAAAGTTAAAATGTCACAAATTAAAAGTTTAAAAATAATAATAATTATAATGTCGAGTGAGTGTGTTTATTTGTGCAGGATTATGTTTTTAATTTATTTTATTATTTTATATCATTATTTTATTTCTTTAATATAAATGATTTTATGTGTTATTAATCTGCCTCAGTGCTGTTTATTATTAATAGTGTTTAATTCTTTGGTCTGTTTTCTTGCCTCTTGAAGCATTTTGTAACATTTGTTTTGAGAAGTATTCCATAAATAAAGATTATATATTATTTATTCTTAGAGTGACATGCTGGTGTCAATAAGCCCATAACAACCCAATGTTTCCTCTCAAGCTGTGACAGACTCTGGTCCTGCTGCTGCTTAAAAATTCATAGAAATATGAAATGTTAAATCACTGTTAACTCTACTTTATCTTATTTATTAAAGGATGAGTTCACTGCTTTTCTAAATCTGTCTTAAAACAATACTACTAATACTACTACTACAAAAAGTACTGCTACTACAAAAAGTACTACTACTACAAAAAGTACTACTACTAATACTACTACTACAAAAAGTACTGCTACTACAAAAAGTACTGCTACTACAAAAAGTACTACTACTAATACTACTACTACTACAAAAAGTACTACTACTAATACTACTACTACAAAAAGTACTACTACTACTAATACAAAAAGTACTACTGTTACTACTACTAATACCAATACTACAACTACTACTACAAAAAGTACTACTATTACTACTACTACTACAAAAAGTACTACTGTTACTACTACTACTACAAAAAGTACTACTACTACTACTACTACTACTACTACAAAAAGTACTACTACTACTACTACTACAAAAAGTACTACTACTACTACTACAACCAATACTACAACTACTACTAAAAAAAGTACTACTATTACTACTACTACTACAAAAAGTACTACTGTTACTACTACTACTACAAAAAGTACTACAATACTACTACTACTACTACTAATACTTCTATATTACTACTGTAACTACAACTACTACTAGTACAATTACTACCACTATTACAAAAAGTACTACTACTAATACTAATACTACAACTACTACTACAAAAAAAGTACTACTACTACTACTACTACTACAAAAAGTACTACAATACTACTACAACTACTACTACAACTACTACTACTACTACTACTTCTATATTACTACTGTAACTACAACTACTACTAGTACAATTACTACCACTACTACAAAAAGTACTACAATACTACTATTACTACTAAATTTGATGCTAAAAAGACTTTAAATAAACTTTTATTACCAATTTTAGCTTCAGCATTTCATTTTTAGTACTTTAACTTATAATCACATTATTATTATTTCAGTTTTATTTTATACACACATAAATCCATGAATGTGTGTGTGTGTGTATAAATATATATTTATTGTGTGTGTGGATTCTTTCCTATGTAAAGCTCTATATATATACTTTTTATTTATTTTGTACTCTTTTAGTGAGCAGATGTTTGAATAACAGCTGATTGATTATTAACTGATCAGACAGTGAATATGTATCAGACAGTTATTGATCAGTGTGTATTGATTAGTATTGATTAACCCAGTAGTTACCCAGAGTATAGAGAGTTCGTCCTGATTCCAGATCAGTCAGCTGAACCTCGTCGCTCCGACCGCCGTGAAGAACTTCGCTCTGAGACCAGAGACGAGCCGCCATCATGCTTCCTCTTCCTCGCTGCTCCTCCTCTTCCTCACTCCTCCTCTTCCTCCCCTTCACACTTCCTGTCCTCCTGATCACATCTGTCATCAGACGGCGAGACGATTATTTTATTTATTACACCATAAAAAGGTTTTAGAAGAGAGTGAAGATGATATTTATATTCCTTCACTTCAGTTCACTGTTTATTTATTTGTTTAACTCTTCTCTCTTCCTTCTCTTCTCTCTCTTCTCTTTCTTCTCTCTCTTCCTGTTCTCTTCCTCTTCTCTCTCTTTTCTCTCCTCTCTCTCTTTCTTCTCTTCCTCTTCTCTCTCTCTTCTTCTTCTCTTTCTCCTCTCTTTCTTCTCTTCCTCTTCTCTCTTCTCTCTCTTCTTTCTCTTCCAATTGTCTTTCTCGTCTCTTTCTTCTCTTCCTCTTCTCTCTTCTCTCTCTTCCTGGATGAACCTTAAACATCTCTTATCTCTTCTCGCTCTCTTTCTTCTCTTCCTCTTCTCTGTCTTCCTCTACTCTCTTCTTTCTTCTCTTCCTCTTCTCTCTTCTCTCCTCTCCTCTCTCTCTTCCTGGATGAAGTTTAAACATAGAGACTTCCTGTTCAGTGATAACTCACCGCTGTCGTCTCCTCCCAGCTGCCAGAGCTGCAGGTCAGAGTTCAGCCCGTCGTTAGTAACAACACATCTTTAAAAAGAAGAGCAGGAAATAAAACATGTTGATATATTATAAATAATGTCAGACCTGGAGAACACTTTGATATTTTATGGGTCAGAAAAATGGACAGGGAAAAATTTAGAAAAAGAAAAAGAAAAAAAAGTATTCTCTCTCTCTCTTCTTCTTTCCTTCCTTCCTTTCTTCCTCTCTTCCCTCCATCTTTCCTTCCTTCCTTCTTTCTTTCCTTCCTTCCTTCCATCCTTCCTCCCTTTCTTCCTTCTTTCCTTCCTTCCTCCCTCCCTTTCTTCCTTCCGTTTTTCCTTCCTTCCTTCCATCCATCCTTCCTTCCATCATCCTTCTTTCTTTCCTTCCATCCTTCCTTCCTCCCTTCTTTCCTGCCATCCTCCCTTTCTTCCTTCCTTCTTTCCTTCCTCCCTTTCTTCCTTCTTTCCTTCCTTCCATCCATCCTTCCTCCCTTTCTTCCTTCCTTCCTCCCTCTCTTTCTTCCGTCTTTCCCTCCTTCCTTCCATCCATCCTTCCTCCCTTTCTTCCTTCCTACCTTCCTTCCTCCCTTTCTTCCTTCTTTCCTTCATCCCTTCCTCCCTTTCTTTCCTTCCTTCCTTCCTTCCATCCAACCGTCCTTCTTTCCTTCCTTCCTTCATCCCTTTCTTCCTTCCATCCTTCCTTCCTTCCTCCCTTTCTTCCTATTGAGAAAATAAATATTCTGTATTCTGAGTGTTAGTGGCAGCTGAAGAGGAGACAGACAGAAATAATAATAAAAGTTGAATTATTTTGGCTCTTTTCATTCTGTTTGTTCTTTCAAAGCGGTTTCATCACATTCATGTCTTCACACACCGACGTTAATCGCTTTATTTCACACTTCAGCGACGTAAAAAAGAAGCTTTGAAAGTTTTCAAAGAGAGTGAAAAAATCAATCACTGGAGGAAAGAAGAATTTTTAAAAAAGGAAATAAAACAGTTGCTCTGCTGTTTGCTCACCTCGTTCCTGGAATGTGTTTGAGGCTGCGGACCGGACCGTCTGTGAAGCCACCGTGGATAACTTTAAAATCCCGTTCTGCACAGAGACCCTGAACACACCACACACACACACACACACACACACACAGAATATATTAGAGAAGGGGGTCAAACTAAGGAAGGAAGGAAGGAAAGAAGGAATAAAGAAAGAAAGAAAGAAAGAAAGAAAGAAAGAAAGAAAGAAAGAAAGAAAGAAAGAAAGGGAGGAAGGAAGGAAGGAAGGAAGGAAGGATGGAAGGAAGGAAGGAAGGAAGGAAAAAAGAAAGAAAGAAAGAAAGAAAGGGAGGAAGGAAGGAAGGAAGGAAGGAAGGAAGGAAGGAAGGAAGGAAAAGAAGACAGGAAGGAAGGAAGGAAAGGAGGAAAAAAGAAAGAAAGAAAGGGAGAAAGGAAGGAAGGACAGATGGATGGATGGAAGGAAGGAAGGGAAGAAGGAAGGAAAAGAAGACAGGAAGGAAAGTGGACTGATCTTACATTCTTTTGTGGTTACACCATTTGACATTTTCAGGAGCGTTCAGTCTTACTTTTGGTAAAAAATGGTTTAAATGTCATTTAAATGATATAAAACCAACAAAAATACTAAATGTACATTTTAACAAACCTGATGCTGCTTTTATAACTAGTTTAACATATTTATGAATCTCTCATCTTACCAACTCTTATTTATCGCTGACACACACACAGTAGAAGCTCAGTGTGGTGGAAATCAATAAAAATGAACTCTTTAATATTTATATTTATTACCTTATTTTCATCAGCCAGGAGTTTCAGCGGCAAACGAAGCTCCAACATTTCATTTTTGGACTGACGGTAACCTGCGACACAGACGGCTGAACACAAACAAAGACGGTAAGACAGAAAGAAAGAAAACACATTTTTACTGTCAGGATGTTTTTTTCTCACAAATATCAAAAAACGTTCACACATGATGTAATAATGGAGTTCTTTAGATAACACTTTTTAATAAATCTCCCCTTATAAAGGCTTAGTGAAAGGTTTATAATCATTAATAAGCTGTTATTATAACTTATTAAAGATTCATCTTATTTTATCCTAAATACTTTAGACTTTTATTCTGAAATTTGACAACTTCTCCTAATGTGACCCAGAACATACAAAAAAATGAAATATTTGCAGCTGATACATATGTTTGACCCATAGTTGCATTCTTCACATTTAATAAAGCTTTCTTCTTCCTCTGTAACCTAGAAGTGTAAAAACTGAATAATAAACTCACTAATTAATCTGTGACTGATGAATGATTTTGTACAGACTTATTATGAGGTGAGACAGTATGTAGTTTGTTTGTTTTACATTTATTTAACAGTAATATTTAGTGTGTGTAAATAATATAAACTCACTCTTCCCTGATGTCCACTCGATGACCTGCGTTGGACCTTCCAGCTGATACACATGAAGATCTTTGTACCTGAACGCAACACACAGCTGGTTATTAAAGTTAACCAAAACTATAAGACTAAAAACTAAACTAGCAGTGAAAAAAAGTTATTGAAATAAAAATAAAAACTACAATAAACAATTCAAAACAAACTAAAATGAAAACTAATCATTGCAGCTGTTAGATATCACTAATTTAAATATGTGGCATTCATGAGCAATATTTACACCACACTCCTTTAACATTTTTTACATATTTAATATTGTTTAGTTAAGTAGCAAGCAGAGAAAAGTTGTATATTAAATATGATCATATGAATTTAATCAAATGAATCCACTCTTTATTCGGCAGTAATATAAATGGCCCAGCTTTTGTTAATTTTTTAACATTAAGTTGAGACATTTAGCAACTTTCTGCACTCATGCTGCAGATTAGCTTCATTTTATAAAGAGTTAAACTTTAATAAAGAGGCTGCAGAGTGAGATAAAAGGAAAGCCGAGTAGATAAACAGATTAATAAGATGCATAAACCAGCTTCATGATGTTATTTAAGAGGAATTTAAAGCAGCTGGACAATAAAAGACTTTAAAATGAGACATTTTAAACCGAGTTCAGCAGCTTTATTTTGAAAAGACTTTAATGTAAATAAAAAAGTTTCCTCACGTTTTCAGAGACTCGATGAACCAGTCATCTAAAACATCCTCAAACTCTGAGTCCTCCATCCCTGCTTTCATCCCTTCTTTCATCCCTTTTTCACCTCCATGCTGCATCTCCTCTCCGTGTTTACTTCCTGTTTAATGACTCTGCGGCCTCTGATTGGTTCATTAAAAAGTGACGTTTACAGTCACAGCAGCGCCTATCGGACAGGAGGACGAACAGCTGATCGGTGGAAGTGATAGAAGACTAAATCCACAGACTAATCAGTCCGAATATGAACAGTATGTAAAGCAGAGGTAACAAACATATGGCCCGCGGTCCAAAACCAGCCCGCCAAGTAGTCCAATCCGGCCCGCTGGATAACTAAGTAATCCCATTTTTTCTGCTGCTTCAGGTGTTTGTTTTCTCCACCTTGACTATGAATACAATCCTCTAAAAAAACAATACATACATATATATTATTAAAACATAGGCCTATATATATTATTCATATCGTGACCATTTATTTAAATCATTCATGTGCAAATTGTTATCAATCAGCAAAATAACATGACAAAAACATCTTGTTGAAATTGCACTCATTCTATTATAGTAAAGTTATAATATATATTATATATGGTCCAGCCCACTTGAGATCTCTCTCCCTCTCTCTCTCTCTGTCTCTGTCTCCCTCCCTCTCTCCCTAACTCTCTCCCTCCCTGTCTCTTCCTCTCCCTCTCTCTCTCTCTCTGTCTCTCTCTCTCTCTCTCTCTCTCTCCCTCCCTCTCTCTCTCTGATTCAGAGCCACCGTCCCTATAAAAGAGGAGTGATGGATGGAGAGAGGAAGACAACAGTGACAGAAAGTGTGACTCACTCGCTCTTCTGTCAGACAGCAGGAAGAGCAGAGCTGCTGAGGAGGAGGAGGAAGGAAAACAACAGCAGGAGAGAGAGAGAGAGAGAGAGAGAGAGAGAGAGAGAGAGAGAGAGAGAGAGAGAGAGAGAGAGAGAGAGAAGGATGAAGTGTTGTCACCAGCTGCCAGACTCAACCTGTCTGTCCCTGCAGAGAAAAAGAGGAAACTGTTCTGCATGTAGACTAAAAATAAAAAATAAATCATGTTAAATAGCTGCTGAGCATTTTCTACCTTATACCTGCAGCAGGTTCAATTCATTTCAATACACATGAGAATCAGTGTTCACCCTGTTTAAAGAAACCACAGCAAACATTTATTTTAGGTGTGACTCACAATTGGAAGGAAGGATGTAAGAACAAAATGAAGGAAGGAAGGAAGGAAGGAAGGATGTAAGGAAAAAATGAAGGAAGGAAGGAAAGAAGGAAGGAAGGAAGGATGTAAGGAAAAAATGAAGGAAGGAAGGAAGGAAAAGACATGAAGGAAAATAAGACATGAGGGAAGGAAGGAAGGCACGAGGGAAGGAAGGAAGGATGTAAGGAACGAAAGAAGGAAGGAATGTAGGAGGGACAGAAGAAAGAAAGGAAGGAAGGAAGGAAGGAAGGAAAGCTGCCAGATAAACTAAAGCACAATGAAGAAGTGATCAGAAACAAACAGCTGATCTCTCTCTGACTCTGCTGCAGGTTCATAGCAGGAATCAGCAGAGTGAGGTTTGTTCTCTTTGTCCTTTGTCACTAGATATTATCGTTGGTTTTCCTTCCTTCCTTCCTTATAATAGATATTAGCGTTGGTCTTCCTTCCTTCCTTCCTTCCTTATTATAGATATTAGCGTTGGTCTTCCTGCTGGGAAACATCAGCGGGATAATGATCACATGTGAAGAGCAAACTCTGAGGAGAGAAGCTCAGCTGGGTTTTTATCAGTAACAGCAATAAATGAGTGTTTTCTGCTAGTGTGATAATAATAATAATACCAATCATTTATATGAGAAGTGTTTATTTGCTACATTTGCTTTACACCATAAATGGCTCAGTGATAAATAAGAGTTGGTAAGATGAGAGATTCATAAATATCTTAATAAATAGATTTAAAGCAGCATCAGGTTTGTTCAAATGTACTTTTAGTATTTTTGCTGGTTTTATATTAGAGAAAGAAAGGACGACAAGAAAGAAAAGAAAGAACACATTTCCTTCCTTCCATCTTTCCTTCCTGTCTTCTCTTCCTTCTTTTCCTTCCTTAATTCCATCTGTCCTTTCTTCCTTCTTTTTCTTCCTTCCATCTTTCCTTCCTTCTCTTCCTTCCTACCTCCCTGTCTTCTTTTCCTTCCTTCCATCTTTTTTCTTCCCTACCTTCTGATGAGTTAAAACCTTCTGTCCTTTCTTCTTCTTCTCCTCTGATTCTGAGGTTTTGTAGTTTTGACCTCAGACCTTCTCTGCTGCTCAGCTTTGTTCAAAATGTTTAAAAAGAAAAAGATGAAAATCACTGTTGAGCTTTTATTAAGTTATCGACCGTCAGCAGAGAGCCGAGAACACACAGCTCATCATCATCATCATCATCATCATCATCATCATCATCACTGTTTAATTACACAGCTGCTGCTCCGAGCCGCTTTGTTTGTGTGTTTGGAGACTAAACGAGCTTTAATCTCACTAAACTGTGACTCTGAGTTTAACTTAACACTCCTGTTGTCCTCAGGTCAAGGAAGGACAGGAGGAAGGGAGGAGGGAAAGGAGTAAAGAGGGAGGAAGGAAGGAAGGAAGGACATGAGGAAAAGAGGGAGGGAGGAAGGAAGGAGGGAAAGGAGTAAAGAGGGAGGAAGGAAGGAAGGAAGGAAGGAAGGAAGGAAAGAAGGAAAGGAGGAAAAGAGGGAGGGAGGAAGGAAAGGAGTAAGGAGGGAGGAAGGAAGGAAAGGAGGAAAAGAAAAGAGGGAGGGAGGGAGGAAAGGAGGAAGGAGGAAGGAAAGAAGGAAGGAGGGAAAGGAGAGAAAGGAGAGAGAAGAGAGAAAGGCGAGAAAGGAAGGAAAGGAGTAATGAGGGAGGGAGGAAAGGAGGAAGGAAGGAAAGGAGTAAGGAGGGAGGGAGGAAAGGAGTAAGGAAGGAAGGAGGGAAAGGAGTAAAGAGGGAGGAAGGAAGGAAGGAAAGGAAAGAAGGAAAGTAGTAAGGAGGGAAGCAAAGGAAAGGAAAGGAGTAAGGAGGGAGGGAGGAAAGGAGGAAGGAAGTCCACTTAAATACACTGTAGGTGATAAAATATTTAATATTTATCATTCTACTGTGGTTACCTGTTTCTTTCTTTCTTTCTCTCTCCTCTAACTTCTTGTTCTCCCTTTCTTTCTTCCTACTTCTTGTTCTTTCTTTCTCCCTCTCCTCCTCTTCCTTCCTTTATTTCTTTCCTCTTACTTCTTCTTCTTTCTCTTCTTCATCCTTTATCTTTGTTTCTTCCTTCCTTCCTACTTCTTGTTCTTTCTTTCTTTCTTCCTAGGTGGATAAAATATTTAATATGTATCATTCTTTTGTGGTTACACCATTTGACATTTTCAGGAGCATTCAGTCTTACTTTTGGTAAAAAATACTCAATATACATTTTAACAAACCTGATGCTGCTTTTAAAACTATTTTTAACAGATTAATGAATTGCTCATCTTACCAACACTTATTTATCACTGACTTGTAGACTTATATTTGTTTTATTAGTACAAGTTTTGGGTATTTTTAATTATACGTTTGTAGTGTTTTCTCCATTGAATGTGTTTTTATGTGATGATAAGTGTGGATCTATCCATCCATCTATCCATCTATCTATCTATCTATCCATCCATCCATCCATCCATCCATCCATCCATCCATCATCAGATATTATAACAGCACATAAATGACACATAAATCTTGATATGTTCCCTTTAATTCTTAAACAGGATCATTTTTTTACACAAATACAAATAAAGCCTTTGATGCAAAAATCATGAAATCATGATTACAACTCAGAGACACATTTTATTAGACACAAATATAACACAGGACTGCAACTAACCTTTAGTTTCATTATGGATCAAATGTTTCACTCTATAGAAACAGAAACAGTGACGTCATTAAAAGTTGCATTTTGTCTCCAACAAACCAAAACTCAAAGTTATTACATTTTCTGTAGTTTAAGACAAATAAATGTAGCTTTTAAAAAAATAACTTTAATGATGCTGTTTCATTATCTGTCAATAAACTAATCGTCTTATCATTGCACATGGAAGGAAGGAAGGAAGGAAGGAAAGAAGGAAGGAAAGAAGGAAGGAAGGAAGAAAGAAAGGAAGGAAGGAAGGAAAGAAGGAAGGAGGGAACAAAGGAAGGACAAGAAGACAAGAAGGATAGGTGAAAGGAATGAAGGAAGGACAAGAAGACAAGAAGGATAGGTGAAAGGAATGAAGGAAGGAAAAGAAGGAAGGAAAGAAGGAAGGAAGGAAGGAAAGAAGGAAGGAAGGGTGGAAGGAAGGAAGGAAGGAAGGAAGAAAGGAAGGGAAAGAAGACATGAAGGAAGGATGGAAGAAAAGAAGGAAAGAGAAAAGAAAAGATGGAAAGAAGTGGGCCAGACTGGACTCCTCAGCGGGCCAGTTCTGGTCCACGGGTCTCATGTTTGACCCCCTGATGTAAAGGATTAATAATAATAACATCGTAGCATGTAACAAACTATCATTTTTGACATTTGAACCAAGCGTCTATAATAAAGTGATTTAGTTCCAGAGAGCAGAGTCTGTTCCTGTAAAGAACAGAACAGTCTGTTGATGATTTTACCATTTAGTGTCTCATCCACTGACAGCAGAGCAGCAGAGAAACACTATAACCAGATTAACACACTCCTTCATTAACTTCACCTATATTCTCTACACACAGTTGTGAAGTAGTGTTTTATTTTTAATAGGGCTGTCAAACTATTAATTGTTTTAATCGCAGAATTTCCATAGTTAATCACGATTAATCGCGTTTTGAATCGCATGTTTAAAATCCTGTTATTTTACATTTGAAGGCAGTTTTAAGCCCATAATGTAAAGCATTTCTTACCAGAGTGTCTTAACTGGGAATCAATCACGGCTCTGCTGCGACTCCCACACTCCAAAATGGTCCTTTGGTGGAGCTGAGGCTCACTTGGCTGCACCTGGGTGTTTAGCGTGGAGGTGCTATCTCAAACTCCACGTACTCCGGTGGTAGTTAAACTCCGTTTGACACAGGTTGCATTTTACTTTTGACTTGTCAACTGAAGCGTCTGGAAGTGTTTTAAAGTTAAACAAGCCGTTCAAAAGTCCAGTAGCTCTCTTACTTTCCATCAGCGCGGTAGGTTTACTGCAGGAGGCCACTTCAAAGCATAGCGCTGCAGCTAGAGGAGCCGTCTACGGGGGAGTAGAAGGGACAAAAAGGCTTGCAAAATTAAAATGCAATTTAAAAAAATTAACGCGTTATGGATTGCATTAATCTAATCGCGATTAACGTGTTAACGCTGACAGCCCTAGTTTTTAAGGTTGATAGTTTTGCAGATTTTCTCAGATAAACACTGATAGTTTATTTATAAAAACAGCTAAAGTGATTTTAAGACACTGAACTCAGCTCAGAAAATGACTCCAGTAACAGAAAGAAGTAAATCAGATAGCACTGTGTCCAAATTATACTTTTTTTTTTAGAAATTTGATTTAATTCCTTATATGTCATTTGAATAATGCAGCTGTTAACCCTTTACATAATGTTCAGGGTCAAGTTTGACTCATTTTTTACATTTGAGAGCTGTAAAAACACAATACACATTTATTTTAGTCAGATTTTCCATAATGTGACCCACAGTTTACAAAAATGGAAATGAAAATGCATCTTTTTTTTATTGTTTTGTATATGCAAATGAATAAAATGGCGGTTTTTAATGAAAAAAAAATCTAATAAAACCAAAAATCACCATTAAAACATGTCTTCATATTCTATAATATTCATATTCCTTTTAATTTCTCTCCTATAGCAACCTACTTTATTTTATTATTTCTTTATTATATTTGAGTAAATCTTCATATTATTTAGGTTATTCTTCATTTTTACATTTATATTTCTACCTCTGGTGTTTCCTCATTTCCTGTTTTTATTGAGTCTTTTTTTTTTTTTTTTTGTTAAACTACCATGTATGAAAAGTGCTATACAAATAAAGTATGACTGATTAATTGAAATAAAATGTATAAATATACAGAATGCACTCTGTTTGCTCTCTGACTGCTTCATTAAGGATTAATCAAACATTTATTAATGACTGATTTAAGGGATTTATGAATGTGAATTGATGTAGAAACTAATTATGAGTCAGAATATGATCAGTATGTAAAGGGTTAAAAAGCCTTAAAACTCTTTAGCTTCTCATTAGCTTTCTAAACTAACACCAATATTGGAAAATATATTGACTTATTCCATTAGTTTAGTTTTACATGATATTGATTGTTACTGCAGATATTTCCTTCCTTGTCTGACATTTACAAAACATTACGTAACTCATTTCAGGAGATAACAAAGCCGTTATTCATGATGCTGTTTATTGTAATCAGTGCTGACGACCACGATGATTAAAAGGTGCAGAGGGTTAAAACCTCCCGTTAACTCAGTCTGACTGCAGGTGTTTAAGTCCAGAAAGTCCACAAGAAGAGAGAGAGAAAGTAACACGTGTGCTTTGGCTTGTTACCATAGTGATGAGACAAACATCAGTCCAGATGTTTAGCACAAACCCATCGGAGCTGAGGTTTGTCTCGGAGGTCCGTCGGCTGCAGCGCTGAGAACCAGCTGCACTGGCAGGCGTACGATCGTAAACCTCTACGCCTCTTCAGCTTGGCTCGGAGCTTCTGGTGGTCCGGCATGTTGTTCCTGGAGAGAGAGAAAAAGAGAGAGAGGGAGAGAAACATAGAGAGGGGGAGGAGAGAGAGAGAGGGAGGGAGGGAGGAAGGGAGAGAGAGAGGGAGAGAGGGGGAGAGGGGGAGAGAGAGAGAGGGACGGAGGGAGAGAGAGAGAAAGAGAGAGGGAGAGAGAGGGAGAGAGAGAGAGAGAGAGAGAAGGAAAGAAAGAGAAGGTGGAGGTAAAGTTTAAAGTCATCTTCTTCATGCAGAGTTGATTGTTTTTCATTGATCTGCTGAAGAAGTTAAACCTTAAATCTCTGTTTATAACACGAGTAACTACGGGCAGGATTCATGACATCATAGCTAGTTTGGAGCCAATCAGGGTCCAGTATGCTGCGGACAGTGTGATATTGAAACGTGAAGCCATATAAAACCACTAAAAGACTTGTTACAATAAAAGCGAAACAAGTACAGCAAGTTAAAATCAACAACATAACTTAAAAAAAAAGACAAGATAAGAAAGAAAGATAAAATGTCTCACACTTCACTCAAAAGTCTTTTCTCAGTTTAATAATTCAGGATTATTATTATTTTCTTGTGTCCAGCAGTAAAAAATGTTTGAAATAAATGTAAATAATTATAGATTCTGAATTTTTAATGAGAGAAAAGGGAGGAGATGTAATTTTATTTAAACTTTTTAGATGAATAATCAAATCAGGTACAAATTATTATTCAGTGCAGGGTAAAAAAGCTATTAATGCAGCTTTAAATATAATTTAATATATTGGCCAAATTATTTTAAAAAAACACCTTTAAAATCATTCTCCTTGTAGTTGCCTTTACATATTTCTTTTAAGTTAAATATATTCTTTCTTGTAGTTAATTTGTCTGGAGTTGAAAGGTCAGTTTTCACACTTTCCTCCACAGATCTTGAACTTTAAAACACATGCAGTGAATGTGCTACTCACACATTTAAATGAGGCTCCTGAGCTGCTCCTCACACGTTTAATGAGCTCAGAGAGCAACCATAAAGGAATCAGGTCACGTTGAGTCTGACCTGAACTAACTCTACTTGTTCTGATACATGGAGACGCTTTTGTTGCTTTGCTGGGTTATTAAGCTTTTTGTTGTGGTTGAAACTCACTTTAACTGAATATATCAATGACAATAAAGAAAGTATATTGTGTGTAATCGCTCTTTAACTACCTCACATGGCAAGGTTAGTACTGCTGTTTCAATTCAAGTTTTATTTACATTTAACACAAAAGCTGCTAAAATAAATGATAGACCTGAGAACCTTATTAACCCTCCTGTTGTCCTCGTGTCAAGGAAGGAAGGAAGGAAGAAAGAAAGGAAGGAAGGAGGGAAGAAAGGAAGGAAGGAGGGAGGAAGGAAGGAAAAGAAGGAGGGAGGAGGAAGAAGGAAGGGAGGAAGAAGGAAGGAAAGGAGGGAGGAAGGAAGGGAGAAAAGGAAAGAAGGAAGGGAGGAGGGAGGAGAGAGGGAAGGAAGGAAGGAGGAAAGAAAGGAAGGAAGGAAGGAACAGTCAAAACAGACGGGGTCCAGGACCTCCCGGGTCTAATTGACCCCGTCTGTTTTGACTGTTCCTTCCTTCCTCTTTTCCTTTCTCCCTTCTTTCGTCCATCCTTCCTTCCTTTCTCCCTCCCTCCTATCTTCCTTCTTTCGTCCGTTGTCCTTCCTTCCTTTCCTCCCTCCCTCCTTTCCTTCCTTCTTCCTCCCTTCCATCCATATTCTATTTTCTTAGACACTTTTACCATGTACTAATTTTACTATTTTAAATGTGTCTTTATCGTCTTTTGTCCTTTTTTTTTTAACATTACTTTTTGCTCCTTTTAGGTCTCTTTTAATGTAAATATTATTACATGTGATGAAGTGAATGTTTTTAGCTTTGAACTTTACATGTAAAAAGGATGCTCTCACATTGTTAACATAGCAAGTAACCAACAAATATGCACATTTCTGCACACCAACATAACTCAACACTTCACACACACACACACACACACAGAGGTAACTCTTGACTTCGGCCCACTGACATTTCAGCACTGAGCAGTACTCTGAGCTTTTAGTGATTTCGGTAAGTTCAGAGCACTCAGGAGAACTCAGGATGATGAGTTTGTCCTTTAAGTCCTCACACATCACAGAGTGGCATCTAAAAAGGCTTCAGTCCATCAGCAGCAGCAGAGTAAAAATATGAACACGGCGACCACAAGGTGAAATTATTTAATAAGGACAAAATAAATGTGTCGATGTGTTAAAGCCACAAATAAAAACTAGGGGAAGATTTCCACAGTGAGGTTTGTTTGTGTCCATGTGGTTTAGTTTAAATTTAAAAGTTAAAATGTGAAAATAAACGTATGAATAACTTCACACATTCTTCTTTTGTGGAGTAACTCAGTATCAAATTTCTGCTTTTAATCCATTTAGAGAGAATATATTAGAGGATTATGGTAAAAATGTCTAAGTGGTGTAACCATAAAAACTTTGTACCAAATAATTCAACTTGCTTAAAAACAGTAAATAGTCAATAAAACAGCATATCAACTAGTTTGGCATGATCTTACATTATAACTTTTATATTAAATAAAGCTAAGTATAAGTCCACTTAAATACACTGGAGGTGGATAAAATATTTAATATTTATCATTCTACTGTGGTTACACCATTTGACATTTTCAGGAGCATTCACTCTTACTTTTGGTAAAAAAAATGGTGCAAATATCATTTCAAATGATATAAAACCAACAAAAACATTTTAACAAACCTGATACTGCTATTAAAACTATTTTAACACATTTTTGAATTGCTCACCTTGCCAAAACCTTATTTGTTATAGAGAGCCTTGTAAGTTTAATATTGTTCGTGGTGTTGCATTGAACACATTTATCTTGTTGAATATTATTCCTTTAAGAAATCACTCAGGTTTGTTTTCACACTGGATTTTACCGTCTTAATGGGAAGTGAATGTTAATTACTGAAGATTTGTTTATTTCTGTCACTTCTATTAAGAGCATTACGAGACACTGAAAGCATTAAGCTGATAAAAGTGCAGCTGCTGTAATTTAATATCAAAAGTGCGAGTGCATAGTGCATGAAAGCAATTATGACATGGTGTAGGTGAATTTATAATTACTTGTACAGTTGATGACAATGTAGGCGTGAAATGCAAAGAAGGACACTTTTTCTTTTTCTTTTTTTTGAACTGTGAAAGTATGAAGTGGCTTTCACCTGCAGCAGAAAGCAGAAAAACATCAACCATGACTTAACCAGGAGGAGCTGTGTTTTTAACGTCGGCTGCATGTTCAGTGTAATTAACCGCTGACTCTGTGTGTGCTTGTTAATTTGCTTCTCACCACCATGTGTTTTAATTTACTAAAGATCACTGTAATTCAAATAACTGAAGCTAGGACTGAGCAATAACTCAATTTATTATTATTTTTCAATATTGTGAGATTGATTGCAAAGCTGACTAGACGCAGGAGGAGCTCTGATTAAAACTGCAGTCAGGTGTTCATATGAGCAGTGCTACTACTAGTAGTAGTAGTAGTAGTACTTTTTGGTTTTTAGTAGTAGTATTCTATGTAGTAGTAGTATTAGTAGCAGTTGTACTCTATGTAGTAGTAGTAGTAGTAGTAGCAGCAGCAGCAGCAGCAGTAGTAGTAGTAGTAGTAGTAGTATTAGTAGTAGTATTAGTAGCAGTAGTAATACTCTATGTAGTAGTAGTAGTAGTAGTAGTAGTACTTTATGTAGTATTAGTAGTATTTCCAGTGTTTTTAGCATCATATCTTCTCTTAGTGTTTCCTGTTGAGCTGTGGTGTAGTATATATAGTATGTATATGTTGAGCTGTGGTGTAGTATATATAGTACATATAGTGTATATATGTTTCTCTGTGGTGGAAGTATATATAGTATATATAGTGTATATATGTTTCTCTGTGGTGTAGTATATATGGTATATATAGTGTATATATGTTTCTCTGTGGTGTAGTATATATAGTATATATAGTATATATATGTTTCTCTGTGGTGTAGTATATATAGTATATATAGTATATATATGTTTCTCTGTGGTGTAGTATATATAGTATATATAGTGTATATATAGTATATATATGTTTCTCTGTGGTGGAAGTATAGTAACATAAAGACTTTGCTAGTAAAAACACTGTAACGTTGAAACATAGAAGATGAAGATTTGACTCATTTGGACTCTGAAGCTTCATATTAGCTTCACATCAACTTTTAAATCCATGTTTCCACAGAAGGAGGACTGTGGATTTAGTCCTCCATCACTTCCATTGTAAACATGATGAAGGATCTAATGGTCAGTATGAACACGAGGAATCATTACACACACATAAACTGGTTTCAGTGTTTAGTTTGCCTCGTGAGTGCACACAGACTTGAACAATCCTCTGGTATGCAAGTGGCTCGTTGGTCTAGGGGTATGATTCTCGCTTTGGGTGCGAGAGGTCCCGGGTTCAAATCCCGGACGAGCCCTTACTTTGGTTACAAGACGTCTCAGAGAAATAAACACTCAACTCGGGTTTTTTTGCGTTTCCACTAGGGATAGTACCTGGTACCTGGTACTTTTTTAGTACCTGCTCTGCTGAGGTTCAAAGCGAGCCGAGCCGATACTAAATGTGACGTCAACAGACTGCTGGCCACTGATTGGTCAGAAGAATTGTCGCTGGAAGAGTCATGAGCCGTCCCACACAAGAATCAAACCCGCCATTTTTAAATACCGGCAACAGCGTTACAGTCATACGGCCCATTTTGTTGCTTTGTGTGTGACAGAAAGCCACATACAGCAGCAAGTACACCATCACCTCCATGTCCTCCATTGTTTATGTGTTTGTGTGACGACCCCGTCCACGTTGAGTAGGTACTTCTTTGTAATGGAAAAGGTCGTTCCTGGAACCGTGTCGAGGCGAGTCAAGTCGTGCTGGAACTGTGTAGTGGAAAAGCGCCAATAAAGTGCATTATGAAGGGATCTTCTAATGGTCAGTATGAACAGGAGGAATCATTACAGCAAGATAAACACACCTCATGTTAATTTAAGCTCCTGTTACTGTTGGTTTAACCTCTCAAGATGATATTTAGACAAACTTTATTTTTGTGGACTAAGATTAAATTCTTCAGACGAGTCACTTTGTCGTTCTTTTTACATTTTATTGACTTCTTTTTCTTCTCTCCATAGCTGGACACTGCCTGTCCAAAAAGATGTTTACATCATGGAGGGAGGAGGAAGAAGCTCACAGAGAGTGTTAAATCATATTTTGATTACTTCAACACCTGGGACAAAAAAATGAACAAAACATGAAGAAGAAAATAGATATAAAACTTGACTAAGCCTCTTTGATTTCTGTAAGCATCATATGTTATTATATGGTGTTGACCAGCAGGAAGGAAAACGGCGATGATATAAGACCGACCCGGCCGAGTGTTTTTTCAGTTATCTGCCTGTCAGCTGCTGTTACTGTAACACAAGACACAGTGTCACCAGGAATTAGTCTCCTTCCTGCTGCTGCATATAAATCACACCAAAAAACTGGGATTTTAACATGAAATGAAAGTCGTTGTGTGTACACCTGTGTGGCGACATAATCCCATAATCACAAAAGCTGTACCTGTACTGTGTGAGGAATTAAATCATGCTTATAAACAGACAGACGTGGAGACGGGTCACAAAATACAAAATACTCCAAATTATGCCAGAAACTGTCAAGAACACACAAAGTCAGCGTCAACTTTTAGTCCTATGATTAAAAGATTGTGTTTATATTCAGCAAAGTATCAACAACATCCCATCTGTACTGTTTAAAATCGGGGCTCGTCCCAGATCCAAATCCTGCTCGGTACGGTTAAATCCTCAGTTTGACAAATGGAGGCTCGCTTGGATTAATTGGACAGTCAGTGTTACTGACAAATTTGTTTTGGGACCAATTTGCCGAGGCTAAACTGAATGTGTGTGCTCGTGAAGCAGCGCTGATTAAAGTGTCTTTGATATTTAGTGTTACTGTTCAAATATTTGGGAGTGCTGTGCATGGAGAGGAGCATTAGTCCCCATCTTGTTTAGTTTAGAAACCCATTTGTTTAAAATTTAGGAATTAAAGGGATGTGACGAGGACGGGGGTTATTCCATTAAAACAAACTTAATCATGTTAAAACTACAGCGAACACAAATAAACAGTAGGGTGAGAACAACATGGTGCCAAAGGTAAAAGTAATGATGCATAGGTGATGTGTCAAAAAACTAACAACCAATATTCATAACAAACAACAAGCTTTAACTTGTATTCATTTAAATGATAATCAGCCTTCACTTCTTTACAGAAACACATTAATTAGTTTTTAAGTCATAAACAACGCTGAGCATATCCTGTACAATTATGTTAGCAATGAAAGATGTAATGTTACTTTTCTCTCTGAGACTTTTGTCACACTTTCAAGGAGCTAATATAACAAATGTTGATGTACTGTACTAGTTTGGTGATTAGCGTCAGGTCCGTCTCCCTCAGTAACCGTCACAGCAGACAGCAGATTTTTGTCCATGTGAAACCACGATTTATAAGTTAAACTCAGATATTATAGTCAGTTAAATTGTTATTATTATTGCTTGAGTCACACACTAATAAACTCGTGTCTGTTCCTTCCTGCTCCACAGGTCATACAATGTGGTGTAAAACTACTCAGAGTGGGTCATCATGCTGCCTAGATTAATTCGGCTAGATATCGAGGAGCTGTTCCAGATGTTGACATACTAGTTTGGTGATTAGCGTCAGGTCCGTCTCCCTCAGTAACCGTCACAGCAGACAGCAACTTTTTGTCCATGTGAAACCACGATAGCACAACTCTGCTCCACATATTTCACACCTGACAACATTATCCTTTACTTTCTGGAAGTTTTTTCCACACTGGACTTTTGTGTGTCTTCGTCTGTGTTAGAAAAATATTGCTATCATTATGTTTGATATGTCTGTTACACTTGAGAAAGCACAGTCTGTATATGAAGCGACTGTGTGATCTCTATACGAACTCTTACTTAACAGTCTGTACTCTGTAGCAACTGTTTGACCTCTGTGTGAACTCCTACTTATCAGGACTGGAAAAGTACCGAAATGTAGTTTTCTCACAGAACCAGCTGGTGTTTCCTGTTAATTAATCTTGATACTATGTCGTAAATTATAATATTATCAAAGGGATGCCTGGCACAGCTTTTAGTGAGTATTTAGTCAGACAACTCTGTACCGCTGTATATGACTCGTCTCCTTGCTGCAAAATGAATAAACACTCAATACTCCGACGACTCTGAGCCTCTTTGAGATCATTTATATAACAGTCTGCATCTAGTTCCTTCCAGTCAGCTAGCTAGCCGGCTAACTTACTACCGAGTCAAAGTAGCCGAAGGCAGGAGTCAAACTTGTACTTTAACACAAGGTGGAGGTGGTTTACAGAAGCTTAGAGCTCCTCCTAGTGGCTAAAAGAGAAAATTTCTCTCCAGCAGCTGTTAATGAACCGTTCATACTAGACTACACAGCTCAAAAAAACGATCACAGCACAAACATCATCTTTAGCATGAACAATTATTAGATTATTCGGTTTTAATGACACATCCTTAGTCACCCAATATCAGGACAGTGAATTTAAAAACCATCTAACTAAATTCTTCAACAGTGAAGAGAACATTTTAGGATTTTATTGACTTTTTTTGGTGAAGTACTGTAAGTGATTCAATTTATCAAAAATATCTGCTAAAACGATCTGGCTATTTTCCACAATCTCAACTTCAACTGAAGCTTTTTTCGTTTTCTGTTCTAACGTCTCTGAGCTGCACAGGAAGTGATCCATTTGATGTTTCCTGTATGAAGTAAACAGAACATGAGGAAAAGGCTCATCAACATGAACAGCAGCCAACAGATAAAGAAAAGAGAGCCACCTACAAAAAACTGCACCACAGACAGAGAATGAGTAAAAAAAAGATAAGACACTTCATATTACGTCTGTTTTTACGTTGAGATACACATATGATACTCATCAGGAATGTGTTTATTCAGCTTAGATATAATCATATGTCAGTTAAATCAGTTTAAGTGGAATTTATTAACCTGTACTTGCTGATTTCTTACCAAATATTCTGACATGTCATCATTTTTTAAGTTGATATGTTGAACTTATTATCAAACAGTTGCTTATTTCCACATCCAGCAGTTACTGATCAACATTATGATTCATTAGGAGTCATGTTTCTGTCCACCTACTGAATGTAAGGTCCAATATTCTCTCTCTTTTAGCTCTGTTTTTACTCTAAAACATCTAAATGCTCCACTATGTTCAGCAGCTAGTCTACAGATAACTGTGTGTGTTTGCTTGTTTGGTGCTGAGCAGGAAGTGGAAACGACGCTATGAGAGCAGCTGAGAGTGAACCAGAACAGTAAAGTTGGAGCCAGACAGATAAACAATGAGCTAAAACTCAACTATAAAGCTCCATAAAGCCGACAGGAGCTGCAGAGTCTCTGATAATTCTCTGTAGATTCAAACACACACTGACAGTGAAAGCTGTGATAATATTAAAACTACTGATTGCAGCCACTTCAGAGTGATTGAACACCATCATTACTACACTACCACTTAGTCTGAACTGTGTGTTTTGTGGCTTTAGAATAACGACGTCTCTACATGTTTCTATTCCAGTCACACTGATCAGCAGATGCATTTTTAACATGATGGGGGGGCAAAAGGTGAACACTCTTATGTGTTTTCGTCTGGTTTTCAGGAAAAAAAACACCAGAATATAAGAGGTGTTAATAAAACATGTCTTTCATTTGAAGAGCGTGTAAATTTAAAATGAGTTAAAGGTCACAAAATGAAAACAACTCTTGGGTAAAACAGCTAATTTTCACCTCTGAAATCACTACTCTAGGTCTAAGAGGTAATATGTAAATATATGTCTACACTTGTTGCTCAAGACTTTATGGTTTAGTGCAGAGGTGTCAAACTAATTTTCATTCAAGGGCCACATACAGACCAATCTGATCTGATGTGGGCCGGATCATTAAAAAGAGGGAAGGAAGGAAGGAAATAAGGAAATAAGAAGGGAAGGAAGGAAAGACAGGCAAAAGGAAGGAGGGAAGAAAGGTACAGATGAAGCCATTTCAAAGTTCACGTGATGGCTCCTTGACTGGTCCTTGGCTGGCCGATAATGGAAGCAGGGGGATAATGCGATCCCCCAGCAGAAGAAGAAGGAGAGATTTGACTATTATGAAAGCTCACAGTGACCCCTCTCAGAAAATAGTTCCGACGTCCATGAACACTATTCTGATTCTGAATCTCTGTGCGTGATTTGTGTGACAATGGAACCAAATGGCCCATTAAACCCAAACAAAAGGTTGAGCAATGATAATGCTAATAAGGTGGATGGGCTTACATGGCTTAAAGCACTGAATAGACCGGGGTTGGCTGGCACAAATGTGCTGTATAATTGCACATAATCAAATACAGTCCTGTGGTCCGTTTTTGTCATTTCGTATTATTTATCTGAGCCTAAAAGTAAAATACGAAAAGGCTTTTTTTTCTAGATTTTTGTGTTAGATTCAAAACAAATAAAATAATCAGTAGTCAGTAGGTTATTTAATTTTTTGATTTGATTCGATGAATTTCGGATGACCACTGACCTGTCAGTAAAAAATCATAAAACATCAGAATGTGGGCTAGTTTGTGACAGAAGCGCCATCTCCTGGTCAAACCCTGTATTACAATGAATAGGTGGGTTTACAGGAAAAGATAGACACGCCCAGAAGAAGGAGGGGGTCTCTCCAGATGCTGGAACTTGGCTGGAACTTGGCGGGGAGTCGGCTGCCATTCAGCTGGCATTCAGCTTGGAGGGGAACTTTGAAGTGGCTACTACTGTAGGAAAGAGAGATAGTGAAGGACGGACAGACAGAAGGAAGGAAGGAAGGGAGAAAGGAAGGAAGGACAGATGGAAGGAAGGACAGAAGGAAGAATGGAAGGAAGGACAGATGGAAGGAAGAAAGGACAGAAGGAAGGAAGGAAGGACAGATGGAAAGAAGGACGGAAGGAAGAAAGGAAGGAAGGACAGATGGAAGGAAGAAAGGAAGGACAGATGGAAGGAAGGACAGAAGGAAGAAAGGAAGCAAGGAAAGAAGAGAGGAAAAAAGGAAGGTAGGAAGGACAGATGGAAGGAAGGAAAAGAGCACTGGATGGCAAGTGGGCCGGATCGCACCCCTTGGTGGGCCGTATCTGGCCCGCGGGCCGCATGTTTGACCCCCTGCTTTAGTGGAAGCAGAGAAATAAATATGTGAAAAACAGATGGGTGTCAAACAAGCTGAGATTCACAGCTCATTACTGCCCCCTTCTGACCAAACTAAAAAACATCATCTATAACCAAAAACATCTCATAAAATGTGAGAAAGTAGAGAGAGTCATGGGTCATGCTTTGATGTGATGCACATATGTTTGATATATAGTGTGAAGAACTGAGAAGTCTTTTATAATGTGATTAAAAGCACTGAAAGGCTTCTACAGATGATTAGTGAGTATTTTCTATCTGACTTTTGGGTAACCTTCGTCATCAGGCTCTTAGCATTTCATCTTTATTTGACTTTTATTATTTATTTATTTGTTTCTGTATTATATCTATGAATGCGTCTATGTATACAGTTTCATTGTGTGTGTGACTGCTGTAATGCCTTTTTATATTCTCTCTCGTAAAGCACTCGTCTGTGAAAAAGTGCTATATAAATACATTTTTTATTGTTATTATTTTAAGGAGTCAGTGGAGAAGCTTTCTGCAAATAATGACACTCCCCATCCCCTCTTCTATCCCATAATACTCACAGCAGACCAGAGAGGGTCATTCAACCATGTAACACCACTTTGGCAACAAAAGTCGAAAACCAGAGCACACAAGCCTAAACAAATTTGTAGGAAAGAAACAGAGAAAGAAAAAAACTGACACTCCTGGAGGACACTCAGTCAGTGTGATAGGGAGAGAGAGAGAGAGAGAGAGAGAGAGAGAGAGAGAGAGAGAGAGAGAGAGAGAGAGAGAGAGAGAGAGAGAGAGAGGGAGACAGAGAGAGAGAAAGAGAGAGGGACGAGAGAGAAAGAGAGAGAGACAGACAGAGAGAGAGGGACAGACAGAGAGAGTGAGAGATAGAGAGAGAGAAAAAGAGAGAGACGGAGATAGATAGATAGATGGATAGATAGATGGATAGATAGATAGATGGGTAGATGGATAGATAGATAGATAGATAGATAGATAGATAGATAGATAGATAGATAGATAGATAGATATCCACAGGAAAAACTACAAATAATTACCAAAATACCCCAAAATTGTACTAATAAAAATAAAAATATATTTAAAAAATAATAATAAAATACTCAGTTTGCAAAAAAGCATCAGAAAAGTGCCCTGCAATATGTAAAAAAAAACATATATAAAATGGTGTCAAAGAGAACAATGTGAACAGTAATGTGTCTCATCTTTAGACTCACCTGAGGAACAGGTAATCACATGACGAGTCCCACTCACAGTCATCGAACATCAGCACCCGGAAGTCACAGGAAGTACACCTCAGCTGGTCACATGACCTGCCGATACAGATTTCAGATCAGTATTATCATTATTAGTCACAGATAGCTTTGGTAAGAAGTCATATTTAGTCATGTGTGTGTTTGATTGGTGTAATTTATTTCATTAACCCTCCTGTTGTCCTAGAGTCAAGGGAGGAAGGGAGGAAGAAGGAAGGAAATGAGGGAGGAAGGAAGAAGGAAGGAAGGAAGGAAGGAAGGAAGGAAGGAAGGAAGGAAGGAAGGAGGAAGGAAGGAAAGGAGGAGGGAATGAAGAAGGAAGGACGGAAAAGGAAGAGGGAATGAAGAAGGAAGGAAGGACGGAAAGGAGGACGGAAAGGAGGAGGGAAGGAAGGAAGGAAGGAAGGAAGGAAAGGAGGAAGCAAAGAAGGAAGGAAGGAAAGAAGGAAGGAGGAATGGAAGGAAGGAAGGAAGGACGGAAGGAAGGAAGAAAGGAAGGAAGGAAGGAAGGAAGGAAGAATGAAGGAAAGGAGGAAGCAAAGAAGGAAGGAAGGAAAGAAGGAAGGAGGAATGGAAGGAAGGAAGGAAGGACGGAAGGAAGGAAGGAAGGAAGGAAGGAAGGACGGAAGGAAGGAAGGAAGGAAGGAAAGAAGGAAGGAAGGAAGGAGGGATGGAAGGAAGGAAGGAAGGAAGGAAGGAACATTATCATAGTGACAGTTCAGTGTTATAAACCAAAGTAAGGTGAGACTTGACAGATATTTGCAGCTCGGCATAGAGGGGTTGTTTTTTTTTTCTCACCTCTTGGATGTGGCTGTTCCTACACCATTTGTGACGGAGCTCCCGCCAACGAAAACAGGACAGCACCTGGGTGCAGAACAGAAGCAGCAGTCAGACGTGTTAAATAATCCTCCAGACTGTCTGGAGGATTATTTAACACTGGGTCCAAGAAAAGATATTCCTTCATTAGTCCCACAGTGAGGAAGAAAGAGCATCAGTAGAAAGAATAAAGAGCAATAAATAATAATAAGAAAGCAATAAAAAAGACAATAGTAATACTGTTTTTCTCCAATTTGTCCTTACAGAATTGACTTCAATGATCACTTCATCTAAAGCATCATCCTGCCTCTTAGACTCTTTCCTTTAATTAGCACTTCTCTATTACATATGATGGATCTGTCTTTAGTGACAGGATATGTACCACAGTCCTTTACAGAAGCTGTAATTAAACATCTTCTTAAAAAGCCTACTCTTGATTCAGGTGCTATAGCCAATCATAGACCTATATCTAACCTCCCATCTCTCTCTCTCTCTCTCTCTCTCTCTCTCTCTCTCTCTCTCTCTCTCTCTCTCTCTCTCTCTCTCTCTCTCGCTCTCTCTCTCTCTCTCTCTCTCTCTCTCTCTATATATATATATATATAAAGAGGCTATATAATAAAGACTGATTGATTAATTCATAAAAAATAAAGTGAAAAATAGTAACATTATGTACAAGATTGATTGGTGTTAAATGATAAGACACCTGAGTTTGATATTGTTACTCTACAGTTGAACTTAAGTAATAACCCCCTCCATCCACCACATCACTCCTGTCCTCCAACAGCTCCACTGGCTCCCGGTTCACTTCTGTATTCAATTCAAAGTCCTTCTGTTAACATTCAAGACCATCCACAACCTCGCCTAACCCCCCCCCCCCCCGATATCTGTCTAATCTTCTCCGTGTTCCCATTCCCTCCCGATCCCTCAGATCATCTTCCTCCATATACCTGTCTGTCCCCTCTGCCTGTCTCACCACTATGGGGAGCAGAGCATTCAGCCGCTCTGCTCCCCGTCTCTGGAATTCATTACCACCCAGAAACATCGATTCATTCCCCCTTTTCAAATCACAACTCAAAACACATCTGTTTAAAACTGCCCAATCCATCTGATGTCAATTGCTGTGTCACTTTTATATTGTCTTTATTTCTTATTTTATTTGCATCGTTTCTTTTTAATGTGTTTTTAATTTCACTAATTCTGTACGGTGTCCGTGAGTGCCAAGAAAGACGCCTTTAAATAAAATGTATTATTATTATTATTGTTGTTATTATTGTACCAAAAATGCTGATGTTGCAGAGTCATGTTGATGTGTGAGGTTTACTGGGAGCAGTGCTGGTTGTAGAGTACAACTGCAAGGAGGAAGGAGCTGTGATATCTCTCTTTCACACATTTTGGGTGAAGGAGTCTGTCACTGAAGGAGCAGTGAGGTCAGAGTGTCCCTCATGGTGTGGGAGTCGTTCTTCATCAGAGAACACAAATTGGACATCATTCTTCTTTCTCCCTCCATCTCTACCCCCATAAAAGTGCAGGTAGAGTCTGCTATGGCCCTTCTTATAAAATGCAGTGATGTTATCAGTCCAGTCCAGTTTATCCCTTTGTAGATCACTGGCACACCAAGAAAACTGTATTAAAATATATATTTCTTTGCTTTGCTTTTCCTTCCTCTTTGGGTCAATGACAACATAAAACATGGATTTCTTTTCTTATTGACCCTAAATGTTCAAAGTTTTTTTAAAAACATGTTAGAGACTCATTCTGTTCAATAAACCCTCTGAGAGCGTATAAGGTAATGTTGGTTGTACAGTAGCTTGGTCTGTATCTATAGCAACCACAGCACAATCTGATGGTGTTTTTGTGCATTACTGTACATTCCTCATACAAGTGGTAAAATTTGACCCAACAGTTTGTGTTAAATAGATTTTGACCAGATATCATGACAAAAAGTGACCTCTACCAAACGGCTGAGTAGACCTATAAAGGGTTACTGTTCATACAAACTGGAAAAATTTGAAATTCCTAGTTCTCACTTTCATAAATGTGCCTGTTACCAAAAAGAAACTTAACTTCCTTTTTCCTTTTCACTCATTATCTTCTAGCAGTAATTGAGTATGAGTCTTTTTATTTTGCTCAACACTTCTCCTCAAACACCTTGTTGAAATGTCTGAGAGCGTTTTTCTTCCTCTGTTTGTACCCTGTAATTATTATTATTCCCACCTGCAGCTTTTTTTCTCTTCTGAATGAACTCGTTGACTTACTTCCTCCCTCCAGACTGAGATGACAGCTTCTTCTCCACTTGTGGTCCTTTAGAGAACTCTTCAGTCTGTAATGAAAGAGTAAAGGAGAAGAGTACACATATAAAGTATGTTTTAATAGAAAAACTGTGAGTGTAAATTCATTTAAAGCTGAATAGACATGTTAAAGCACCACACGGCCTAATACAACATTCATATAGATTTAGTCACATTTACAAAGCCAGGTGGCGGCTTTTCATAATGAATATACAGAGCTGGAGATGAGGCAGCTGCGTGATAATGATGAAAAGGTGAAAAATAATTAAACTCGAGCTGAGATACATTTTCACTGAGTACTTCTGTTTCAAAATAAAGTTAAAAGGTGAATAAGTTCAACTTTCTTTGTTGTTTTTGTTAAAACTCGTTTGGATTTACATACTGAATAAAGTTGAGGTTAATGACATTTTTTATACATGTATTTCATTATAACTTGTTTAGTTCGGGGAAGGTGCATGTTTACCTTTGGTTTTAAGGAATCACTACAGTCTTCCTCCAGCAGTTCCTCCAGGAGGGCGTCAATATCTTCAGTGATGCTGCTTATCGGTTTCTCAGGTTTAGCCGCACTAAATCAGAGGTAACCACAATATTCATTAGTTCCTATGCATTGTAGTAGTAGAATATCACAGTGATATAGTATGCAGTATTACAGTAAAAGTACTGCAGTATTATAGTGATGTAGTATGCAGTATTACAGTAAAAGTACTGCAGTATTATAGTGATGTAGTGTGCAGTATTACAGTAAAAGTAGTGATATATTATTATATATGACATCATTAGATTATTAACAGTGAAGCATCAGTGTTAGAGCAGCATGTTACTGTTGTAGCTGCTGGAGGTGGAGCTAGTTTATACTACTTTATATACAGTTAGCTAGTTTACACTACTTTATATACAGTAAGCTAGTTTACACTACTTTATATACAGTTAGCTAGTTTACACTACTTTATATACAGTAAGCTAGTTTATACTACTTTATATACAGTTAGCTAGTTTATACTACTTTATATACAGTTAGCAAGTTTAGTCCAGTGGTTCCAAACCTAGGGGTGGGGCCCCTCCAAAGGGTCAGCAGATAAATGTGAGGGCTGGTGAGATGATTAATGGGAGAGGAAAGAAGAAAAAACTAAGTTCTGATACACAAATGTGTTTTCAGTTTTAGGACTTTTTCTCAAACTGTTCTACAGTAAAATAGAAGTACCTCTAAAGTGTATCATACCTATATCTAACCTGTGAGTCGGTTGTGAGCATGAACGGGTGTATTATTGTTATTATTAGTTGATGCAGACATTTTAACCTGCATGTTGTTGTTTGTCATTAGCTTTGTGAGTCCACAGCTAGCATCTGTTAGCTGTGTTTACCTTTGTTTTATCGGCCTTTCTTTGTCTTTCTCGTATTTTCCGGCCTCGTTCGCGTCTCCTCGACCTGAACACGAGACAGAAACATTTCGACAAAACTTCTTTTCTATTTCATCCAGCAGCTCGTCCAGATCATCCTCAGCCATGTTTGGGTTAGCTTAGCTCGCTGGCATTAGCCTTGACACAGCTCAACGATGACGCTAAAGGCGTTCGTCGTTGCTGGGTAACGCCAGAGCTACGGCGGATGTCGGGCTTCGCCGCCTTCAAAATAAAGCTAGCCCAGAGGAAAAGTTTCTGCCCTTTTGGTTACATTCATTTGGATTCCTACACACGCATTATGGGCAAACAATCTAGCCAAACAAGCTGTTAATAAAGGAAAACATAGATACTATAATTAAACTGTTAATGAGGAGAGTGGTTCCAAGGTTTTTTTAAAGGCACCGTGCACTGTACAGTTCATTCAGCGAGGTGGGGATTTTATTATGAAAATGTGAAAGGAAGTACCTTGATTTGTCGATTCTGTAGCCGTTACAACACACAACACAAAACGAAATGCTTACCTATAATACCGCTGAAATATGTGCTTTAAATATGAATACCGGTGAAGTTAAACAGTGAATAAAGGTTTTAAAGTCACATTCAAAAAAAAAAATAAAGGCATGCGTTGTCGGCAGGATTCGAACCTGCGCGGGGAGACCCCAATGGATTTCTAGTCCATCGCCTTAACCACTCGGCCACGACAACTGGGTGGCAACATAAGCCCAAAGTTGTTTATTTAAAGATCTAACTACAAGTGAGACAATGCGTAGTATCGGTTATGACTATGGGGCTTGAACTATATATATGTTTGCATCTTCTTCTTCTTCTTCTTCTTAATAAATCCAAAGGTTATATAATAACTCTCGTGTATAAGGACGAGGCTGAAGTCGGCTTCCGATTCACAGCTCCACATTGTAATTTCCAGGTCCACCTTAAAAGTCGCACACCGCCTCTAGATGGCGCCATTTAGCCATCTTCAAGCTAATTCAATGAACTGAAAAATTAAACAAATACAGGGGAACATGAGAATGATCAGTAGTGTTATTGTCCTACATTTTGAGAATTTTAACTGTAGCATATTTTCCCTTATTGTCCTTACTCATGGTGAACTGCTTTTCAGTCTTATTGCTATTTCTGCATCTATTTGCTGTGGTCTTATCTGCTCAGTATTAAAAAGTAATAATCCTGAGTTTTATTCATTTTTTTACAGTACGATTTTTTCTTAATGATCACAAACCTTTTACTCTATTTGTGAAAATGCAAAAAAAAAAAAAAAAAAAAAAAGAAGGTCGATTTCACTGCTAGCTTTAGTTTTATTGTTAACCTTTGCAACAAGTCAAGTGAGTTATTTTAGAGAGTAGCTCATGTGCTTTCACAGTTCAGTCTTTAACACAAAAAAATGATTTAGAGAAAAACAATAGAAACAAAATATGGAGATACAGCAGTGGGCTATGATGACTATCAACAGAAAACATCAAACAAAATCAGATAAATACATGTTCAACAACAATAGACCCACAGAAATAATCTATAATTGTTCTCCAAACTCACGTGGAACTTCACACTGTGGTTTACCTTTAGACAGAGTTCAAATAAATGTAAAACCTGTAGCACTTCTCAAGTAATAAAGTATGATAGCACGGTGTGGCTATATACAAGCTAACATTACCTCGCCACGCAGTTGAGGACCAAGCGGTCGACGTCTGGCGCCAAAATACCAGGACAATGAATTCCAGTAGTGTCTAAATCAAACCATCCCATGAAGAACAAACATATTTTACAAAAGATGAATATTTACCTACTACTTTACAGGACGGAGTCACAGCAGCACTGTCCACTCTGCAAATCTGCAAAAGGAAGACCGACCAAAACGCACCTGGCGCAGTAATAATAACATTACTCAAAGCTGCCACCTAGTGACCAAAATCGGCAATAGCCAGTATGACTGTGAGAGCCTACTTCAGTTTACTTCACTCTTTACATAAACAACGTTACACCAAAAGAAAACAACAAAGAATACAATTTTAACATTTAAACATCTTTGAGGGATATACCTCACCTAAATTACAGAATTAAAAATGATAGATTTACCACCCGGCTATGATTTTACTTCCTTCCTTCCTTCCATCTTTCCTGCCTGTCTTCCTTCCTTCCTTCCTTTCATCTGTCCTCCTTT
Source organism: Scomber japonicus (assembly GCF_027409825.1). Lineage (NCBI taxonomy): Eukaryota > Metazoa > Chordata > Actinopteri > Scombriformes > Scombridae > Scomber > Scomber japonicus. The sequence goes on along the minus strand of NC_070587.1, from coordinate 32,268,503 downwards.
CCTTCCTTCTTTTCTTCCTTCCTTCCTTCCTTTCATCTGTCCTTCCTTCCTTCCTTCCTTCTTTTCTTCTCTCCTTCCTTACATCTTTCCTGTCTGTCTTCTTGTTCTTCCTTCCTTCCTTCCATTCCAATCCCATTTCCCTTTTTTCCATCTATCCTTCCTTCTTTCCTTCCTTCTTTTCTTTCATCCTTCTTCTCTCCTGCCTCCATCTTTCCTGCCTGTCTTCTTGTCCTTCCTTCCTTCCTTCCTTCCTTCCTTCCTTCCTTCCATTCCAATCCCATTTCCCTTCTTTATATCTGTCCTTCCTTAGTTCCTTCCTTCTTTTCATTCATACTTCTCCTCTCCTTCCTTCCATCTTTCCTGCCTGTCTTCTTCTTCCATTCCAATCCCATTTCCCTTCTGTCCATCTGTCCTTCCTTCCTTCTTTTCTTCTTTTCTTCTCTCCTTCCTTTCATCTTTCCTGCCTGTCTTCTTCTCATCTTCCTTCCTTCATTTCATCTGTCCTTCCTTCCTTCCTTCCTTTCTTCCATTCCAATCCCATTTCACTTCTTTCCATCTGTCCTTCCTTCATTCCTTCTTTTCTTTCATCCTTCTTCTCTCCTTCCTTCCATCTTTCCTGCCTGTCTTCTTGTCCTTCCTTCCTTCCTTTCATCTTTCCTTCCTTCCATCTTTGAATGGTGTTCCTAATAGTTTATAACATATATGAGGAACACCATTTAATATAAGAAACACATGTCTGCTTACCACGTACACAGTTTACAAGAAATACAGCACATTTAAATAATGACTCTCGGGTTTTAGTAAGTGTGACTTCTGGTAAAAGGGAAAGAGCAAACTTAGCAAAGCGAGGCAAAAACGTGTTGGTGAAAGAGGATGTCACAGTGTTGAACTTCAACGGTTTACTGATGAAGGGAATATGTGTCAGCAGGTGAGAAACCGTTGTGAGGCTATCTATGGAAATGTCTGTCAGTTATGAGAGGTGAGACAGTCCAGGTAGAGAACAGTATAAAAACTATCTGACAACGCTCCTCCCTTCCTTCCTTCCTTCCTTCCTTCCTTCCTTCCTTCCTTCCTTCCTTCATTCATTCCTTCCTTCCTGCCTTCCTTCCTTCCTTCCTTCTTTTCTTCCTTCCATACTTCCATCCTTCCTTCCTTTCATCTGTTCTTCCTTCCTTTCATCTGTCCTTCCTTCCTTCCTTCTTTTCTTCCTTCCATCCTTCCTTCCTTTCATCTGTTCTTCCTTCCTTTCATCTGTCCTCCCTTCCTTCCTTCTTTTCTTCCTTCCTTCCTTCCTTCCTTCCTTCCCTCCCTCCTTCCTTCCCTCCTTCCTTCCTTTCATCTGTCCGCCCTTCCTTCCTTCTTTTCTTCCTTCCTTCCTTCCTTTCTCCCATCTTTCCTTCCTGTCTTCTTTACCTTACTTCCTTCCTTTCTTTCATCCTTCCATCCTTCCTTTCTTTCATCTGTTCTTCCTTCCTTCCTTCTTTTCATCTGTCCTTTCTTCCTTCCTTCTTTTCTTCTCTCCTTCCTTCCATCTTTCCTGCCTGTCTTCTTGTCCTTTCTTTCTTTCTTTCTTTCTTTCTTTCTTTCTTTCTTTCTTTCTTTCTTTCTTTCTTTCTTTCTTTCTGTCTGTCTGCATACTCAGAAATGTTTGCTTATCTAGTTCACATCTGGACATTTCTCACCAAATCCAGGAGGAACACACTAAATACTTCCATCTGTGTCATACCTCATACCTCTCCGATAGGTTAACATGGAACTTATTTCAATGGAAGGAAAATTAATATTTATTCCCACGAGTTTCTTTAGACTTGTTATAGAGATGTTAGGGGATTCACAAAAAGCCATTTATCATAAACAACCATCAGCTGTGGCAACCTGCAGAGGCTGCTGTACCTTTCCAAATAAACACGATGTTCACACAAACCACTTCAAAGTCAGAATGAAAGAGAGGCAGCATGCGGTTAACCTAGCGATGGTTTCTGGTTTACATCTTTATCCTTCTACATCTTTCTGTCAATCACACTTTGATTTCTTGCATTAAAAAAAAAGAAAATCAGAATAAAAGTAATTAGAAGCACGTGATACAATAAAAAGTAGAATTTCATCTTGTAAAGTCACCAAGTTCTATTCTTCCTTCCTTCCTTCCTTCCTTCCTTCCTTCCTTCCTTCCTTCCATTCCAATCTCATTTCCCTTCTTTCCATCTGTCCTTCCTACCTTCCTTCCTTCCTTCTTTTCTTCCATCCTTCTTCTCTCCTTCCTTCCATCTTTCCTACCTGTCTTCTTCTCATCTTCCTTTCATCTTCCTTTCATCTGTCCTTCCTTCCTTCCTTCCTTCCTTCCGTCTTTGAATGGTGTTGCTAATAGTTTATAACATATATGAAGGAGGGGCAAAATATTAGGAACAGCATTTGATATAATTAAATCGGAGCTGTTGTATTGGGTTGAATACGTTTGCACAGGTGTAGCTAATAAAGAGAAAGTGACTATATATATATATATATATATATATATAAGAAACACGTGTCTGCTTACCACGTACACAGTTTACAAGAAATACATCACATTTAAATAAAGACTCTCGGGTATTAGTAAGTGTGACTTCTGGTAAAAGGGAAAGAGCAAACTTAGCAAAGCGAGGCAAGAAATGAGGAAACGAAACAGATGAACAGCTACATTCAGATGAGATGCAAAAAAATGCAGATGTGACATGCAAATGTTTTAATGCTGGTGTAATTTTTAACTAAAGGAAGGCAATGATGTGAGAGTTTGTTTAATGAGTTTATAGTTCAACATTTGTGAAAAAAGTCAAACCTCTGTGGGCCAGAACCGGCCCGTCGAGGAGTCCAATATGGCCCATTTTCCTTCCTGTCTTCTTTCCTTCTTTCCTTCGTTCCGTCTGTCCTTCCTTCCTTCCTTCCTTCCTTCCGTCTGTCCTTCCTTCCTTCCTTCCTTCCTTCCTTCCTTCCTTTCTCCCGTCCTTCCTTCCTTCCTTCCTTTCTTCCTTCCTTCCTTCCTTCCTTTCTTCCGTCCTTCCTTTCTTCCTTCCTTCCTTCCTTCCTTCCTTCCTTCCTTCCTTCGTTCATTCGTTCCTTATTTCCTTTGTTTTAATGATCAGATTAAATTGGGCTGTTTGTGGCTCATTGAATGACGATGAGTTTGACTTCCCTCCTCTAAATCAAACATTGAAGCACAGATGTGTTTCGAAAGCATCAATAGTCGATATTCTGACTGATCAATAAATGTGATTAAACCTTGATTCATGTCTCTAAACACACTAAACATCTCCTATCACACAATATCATGTCCTATTTTACCTCAGACATGAAAATATAACATAGCAATAAAGGAAAGATGGAAGGGAGGAAGAAAGGAGGGAAGAAGGAAAGGAGGGAGGGAGTAAGGAAGGAAGGAAGGAAAGGAGGGAAGAAGAAGGAATAAAGTAAAGGAGGAAGGAAGGAAGGAAGGTAGGCAGGAAGAAGGAAGGAAGGAAAGGAGAAAGAGAGGAAGGAAGAAGGAAGGATGGAAAGGAGGGAGGGAGGAAGAAGGAAGGAAAGGAGGGAGGGAAGGAGGGAGGGAGGGAGGGAGGCTACATCATAAAAAGACATCCTCATAACTACTATCTTATTAAAACTATTAACTATTCATTTCATTAAACACATGGACATATATGGAGATCACTTGACAGGTATTTTTGTGCATTTTGGGCCACTTTAGGGAAAGTCATCAAATTTCAGAATAAAAGACATTTAGTGTGTTTTTACAAGCTGTTAGCTGTGAGTGCTGTTTTAAAACTCATTATTTAATTAAAAGATATTAAAGTTGACACATCACATATGATACAAACCTGATCTGATTGGGATACAACTTGATGAAGATGATACTTATATCTAAACAAGATGAGAAGACACACTAATCCATAACATTAACACACTTTTATTACATGGAAATATAGCTCAGTGATAACAGGTAGTATATATAGCGTGCAATACATCAAACCCCACTTTATATTGATGAAAGTAGCATTCATTCAGTTCTGTAAGTATTATTCATTATGTAATATTACCACTGTATTAAAACTATATAGGCAACACACAATAAACCTCACTCTTTATATTTACATGTAACAAATAGACATAACACATGCAGTATGCTTTGTCATAGATTAAAACTGTAATATTTGCCTTTTTATGTCTCTGACTAGCAGAGCGACACCTTAGACGAGGAACTTCCCCAAATAACACTTCACTTCTGCTGATCTGCCTACATGCATTTCCTGTTAGAACAACACAAACCTACACTTTGAGCAACAGCTTCTTTATTATGTTAAATCAATGCTGTACATCTTGTCATGTATCTATCTTTTTAAGGTTTTAAGGAATTAAGTTGGATAGATTCGTCTATCAATTGCCAAATATGACCAGTTATTTTCATTCTGATTAATCATTGCAGTTATTCTTCAAGTAAAAACAAAGTAAAATGTCTTAAATGTTGAATATTTTCAGGTTTCTGTGACATTTAGCTAACACAATAAGACATTTAAGTTTGTCATTTTAGACTTTGAGAAACACTGATCATCATTTTCAACGTTTTTTGACATTTTATGAAGCAAACAATGAATCAATTAGTCTCAAATGTTAAATATGTTCTGGTTTCTCTGACATTTGAAGATGTCGTCTAGGATTTTGAGCAACACTGATCATCATTTTTCACTGTTGAATGGATCAAACAATGAATCAATTATATCCTTCTTCTCTCCTTCCTTCCATCTTTCCTGTCTGTCTTCTTGTCCTTCCTTCCTTCCTTCCATCTTTCCTTCCTTCCTTCCATTCTAATCCCATTTCCCTTCTTTCCACCCGTCCTTTCTTCCTTCCTTCCTTCCTTCTTTTCTTTCATCCTTCTTCTCTCCATCCTTCCATCTTTCCTGTCTTCTTGTCCTTCCTTCCTTCCATTCCAATCCCATTTCCCTTCTTTCCATCTGTCCTTCCTTCCTTCCTTACATTCCAATCCCATTTCCCTTCTTTCCATCTGTCCTTCCTTCCTTCCTTCTTTTCTTTCGTCCTTCTTCTCTCTTCTTTTCTCTTCATCTTTTCTGTCTTCTTGTCCTTCCTTGGAGAAAGTAATCCAAAGATTAACAGCTAATGAAAACAACTGTTGCACTAAACTCAGTATTTTATATAAATGACACATGAAGAGAGACAAGCTTTGTATCACACTGCTTCAACTTGCTCTCCTCTATTCAAAACTAACTCACGAGCTCCATTTCACATGAATAACTTCTAATAACTTCTGCTTCTACCATTAAACCATATGTGATGACGATAAAGCCAAACAACACGCAATCACCTGACATCACCCACATCACATCACATGCACCAACCAATACTTCTTCACTCATTTTACTTTTTCCACCTCTACTTCCTCTTTTCAGTGGACATACAATACATCTATTTATATAGCCTACAGACTTTCAAAAGAGAAGCGTTGTAAAGACAAACACATATAAAATAGTCCAGTGTATCTCTGCCCCCCCCCCCCCCCCCCCACCTACACCTCCACCTACGCCTCCACCTACGCATCACTGAGGTCAGACAGAGCAGAGGCGGCTTATCTCGATTTCTTTCTTCACTTCCTCTTTATTTTGAAAGGGCAAAGACTCCCACTTGAGCTGGTTGTGAATCCCCCCCCCCCCCCCCCCCCAAAAAAAAAAAAATAAAGGTCACAAAGATTCAAACAGTCAATGACAAAAACAAAAACAACTAAAAAAAAAACTGTGTAAAAAAAAAGCAGAACTACCTCGCTTAACTCAAAATGTAAACAAGCACAAATGACATTTCAAAATAAAAGCTAACCTTTTGTAGTGACTTGAACAGGTACCTTTTATCATATGTCACATCTCACTTCTCACTAAAGTTCTTGTATTTTTTTAAAGGTTGAAACATTCCTGCTGTCTTCTTATTGATTGTTAATAATAAAGCATTAAAATATAAATCAAGTATTATGAGCACAACTTACGGACTCATTTCATCATTTTTGCATTAATAAATCTGAAAGTGTACGGTCTGTTTGCTGTAGAGATGACAGCATTTATGTATTTTAAACTATTTCTATTTATTTAGTCTTTATTTTGTATACAGGTCTGGTCTTGAGTGGACCTGAATTTCACTGTAAGTTCTGCACAATGATAATAAAATCATCTTTAATCTTTAAATCATGATTTATTTATTTTTTGCTACATTTAAGATCACAGGTAAATATGTTTATCCAGCAGTGGAAGCGCTCCTGTTTGTACTCCTGCAGGTCAATTAGACCCAGTTTGGTTTGAGTGCATATAAAGAATAAAGGTTAAGGACATGTTTGGCTCTGGAGAATAAAATCAGTAGTTTAAGCACGTCTTTTTTTTTTATTGATTTTTTTTCAGCTTTCTTAGTTTAAAGCATCTTCACAGTTTTGTTTCTTCCTCTTCTTCTCACACTTTGTCTGAGGTGCTATGATGTTTTGAATATGCTATATCCCTATCAACTGTCTTTTTTCTACCAGAGAAAAGACTTTTAAGTGCAATCAACAGCATTATTTTGTCTCATGTGATACCTTTCTCACTATGGTGGGTATGAATCCTTTATAGAGCACTGACTGAAATACTTGGAGATTCATAATTTAAAGCCTAGAGAGAATTATTGGAGGATATTACATGACTTTTTTCAATGAAGTTACCATAAAGGTTCTTCGTTGGTATAGGGTGAAACATTTCCAAAAAGCTTTTTGGATATTCATGGTAATCATAAACAAACTATTAAGGGCCCAGCATCTCCTCTCGACCAATAGGGAGCCTCCAAGCAGGTGAGGCCGTCCCCTGACAGCGGCAGCAGCGGCAGCGGCGGCGGCCCCCTTTCGTGTTGACTCTCTGCAGGATTCAAGAACCAGCTGATGTTTTGTACTGGGGAGGAAAATCCTTCTGTGAGTCCACATTTGCTTTGAGTGAGTTCAGGAGTTGGTTCTTGTCCTTTGTTGAGGTTTTCATGTTGTCATGTTGTGGTGTTTAAGGGGCCGTAAAGTCTCTCTTCAATACACGACTATTCCCATCGATGTATCTTTAGACACATACGTGCTTTAAAGACGGTTTTTTAGACACATTTGGGCCCAAAGTGTAAATCAATTTTAAGTCCTTTTTCTCCAGCGGCTTCAGCGGTGAATTCAGTAAAACTTCTTTTTGTGTCGGTTTGGTTTTCTCTTGGACGATGTTTTTCAGGCTTCCCTGTGATGGAGAAACAAAAAGACAAATACATCCAGATTAGACTTCTGTGTGTAAGAAATAGTGTGCAATGATTATAAGTTAAAGTACGAGCTGTGTTGTGAATGTTAAAAAGAATGTTAAAAAGACTTCTGCTTCTACTTACATAGCTTATAAGGAAAATGATGAGTGCACACATCAGCACCACGGAGGCAAAAATGACCAAGAAAGTGTCAGTCATCATGATTTCTTCTGAGCTGTTAGAACAATCTGAAAATGAAAATGAAAAAAAAAAACGTTATTCAAGTTCGAACCTGAGAGAGAGAGAAGCTCAGGTCACGAACCCAAAAGTACATATATCACATTTAGCCTCTTAAAAGCTTCACAAGTCTTTAGCAACAAGACAAAATAGCAGCTGTAAGAAGTGCTGTAAGTCCTTAAACTAGCAGCATTTATCCAATGACTGCTTGTATTTTTCCTCAGCAATTAAAGCAAGTAAACATGTGTTGGTCTGAAGTGTTATCCAGTTTGACATGTTTCTAATGTGCTGAAGTCAGGATTGCATGATTTTAAAGCTGCTCAACGCCTGAAATCACAGCTGCAAAGTCTTTTTTTCCAGTTAGTAAATGGTGATTTGAGTGCAAAAGAGGGAAGAAATAGTCACCATAAGTCATTGTACTCAAGATCACATTAAACATTAAGTTTTGCTTTGAGAAAAATGGTTATTAAAGACCATGTAAAGTGAATTCAGACATTTTCTTCTAAACACATTAAATAGGTCATAAATGTATTTCTAAAAAAGGTGTAAAAAACATTTCAACCATTTAGATTTGTATTGTGGAGCTAGGCTTCACAAACTGTGTTTCAAGATTTCTGTGTTCAGGATTTAGTGATTAGCATAAACCCGCCCCTGCTGCTGTAGAGGTAGAAATACATTCAGCACACACTACTACTACTACAGTCTACAGTTAGCCAGTTAGGTGAGTTAGCTGCTAAGCTAACGGCCGAGTTAGCCACTGAGCTAGCAGCTGAGCTAGCAGCAGAAAGCTCTCAGACGTAGCGCCCATGTTTCTGGTAGAGGTGGTGACTTTGATTGACAGGTGACACTTGGTAGGACTCGGCGGCGACGCCCACAGCATTTGGGAGCAGAGAAAGAGGCTGAGTTTTACACAACTTTGAAGCCTAATTAAATATATTTGGCGATTTTTTTAATCATTCAAATTTGGCAGAGTGGTTAACAACACACTTTTCTGTGGTATGTCAAACTCAGAACACATATTTATTATTACTTTACACTGACTTTAATGTTTAAAAAAGCAGGCGATTCAAGCTATCGCAACCCTTAAGCCAAAGATCAAGAGTCACTTGGAGTCTGGAAGTTCCCTGATGTATATAGAAAAGGTCTGTGATTATCTGTTTCCCCTCAGAGATTTGGGAAAGTTTGGGAAAGAATCTACTTGTGAAACACGAGTAACATCAAACGTCTCCGTACCTGCAAGCGTGAGGAGAACCTGCCCCTCCTGGTTCTGCTCTCCCACCGGTGCCGCCAGGTGACACACGTACACGCCGGTGTCATCGCAGGTCACGTTGGGCAGGACGATGTCGAAGGAGTCGCCGATCAGCTCCACCTCACGCCCCACGCCGGTGTACCACCTGGTGGTGCCGTTGGGAAGGTCTCGGGTCATCAGGCCTCGGAGACGACGCGTCTCAGCATCGTTGAGCTGCTGCGATCAGATGCAGAAGCTTCACGTCAGTAACAAGAAACCTTATAATGTGACTGAGGATTACTGCTCATACTTCTACTACTGATACACAAACATTATTCATTCAATTGTTCACTTGAAACCAGATTTTTACGTGGTTCCTTCTTCTAAAACATGAATTGCTGCTTTTCTCTCTTTTTATTTGACTGTAAATCTTTAATCTTTGGACTGTTGATCGAACACAATCAATCAATCTTTATTTGTATAGCGCCAAATCACAACAGAGTCATCTCAAGGCTCTTTACACATAGAGCAGGTTCTAAACTGAACTCTTCAGGTTTAATAAACAACATCCATTTAAAAGCATTATCAGAGTCTCAGACATTTTTAAAGCTAATTTCTGACATTTTAGAGATGAAATAATGATTTTAAAAGTAATAAAACTCTTTGTACTGTAGTGTCACTTTGAAAGCATCTGCAGTTACTATACTAGTATTATTATGAGTAGGGTGGTGCTGGGGGGAGTAATTGTATGTTTTGCCTTGCATTGCCAGTCCTTCAACACATAAAATGCACATAAAAACAACATAATATATATAACTAAAAAAACTGTTTAAGCTCTTATAAACAGCTGTTACTAGTGCTGCTGTCACTGCTACTGTATTTACCATTAGTAGCAGTAGTAGATAATAGAGTTCAGGTATTTCCTTGTAGTATTTTCAATATTGTGAGACTTAAATGAAATGATAAACATTAATAAATAAAGTCTGAGTCTTGAGGGTGATATTGATTTGAGAGTTTAAATGAGTAAATATATATATATAAAGATGTGTTTTTAAAGAAATATGACCAAGATACACATTAATCAATATGACATCAATACAGTTTCAACCCTGAAAGACTCAATTTCTCATTTTCATTTATTTTCACGTGAGAAGCTGAAAATGATTATTACTGTTGTTTTATTGTGGCGGGGAGGGGAAATCCACTCCAACCCTAAACCTCCTCTCCCTGCCTGCAGAGCTTCAGTATCAATATCAGCTCTCATGAGAACAAAGCAGCTGTGTGTGAAGCTTCTTCCCTCCAGTTATTTAAATTATACATGATACTAAAGTTTCCATTACATCAACTCTCATTTTAGGCAAACAGAAAATAATAGTATCAGTTTCCAGCCAATCAACATGCTGACGTACAGTTCCCTTTCAGCCTTTCATGAAAACACCTTAAATTAAGTTAAGAGTATTTCTTACCTTGTACCATCTCACTGCGCTGTACTCCACCCCCTGCTTAGATTTAGCGGTGCATCTCAGAGGACAGTCTTCACCTGAGACGGTTTGCACCTCCATTACATCACCGCTGACTGATGCTCCAAAAGCAAAGTACACACCTGAGAAACACATGAGTACATATAGATTAGGATTATAATAATAATAAGAAGAACACATTGAACCATCAGTACATAAGGGTTCAGGACAGGTTTTAATTCACCCAAAACAAGCAACAACATTCAGACAGTTACTGTGGAAATGTAACAGGTTACAGATTACTAGTTACTCTATTTAATATGTTATATATATATATTTTTATTTTATCTACTCCTTTTTATTTAAGTATGATATGCGTGTGTGTGACTGATGATGGATGGAGCTTTTTTAAATTTCGTTGTATTGACCGCAATGCAATGACAGTAAAGACAATTCATTCATTCATTCATTCAGTTCATTCATGTAATAACCTCAAATCTAAAACTGTGGTAAATAGACTGTACTTATATTTCAATTACTTAATCAAAGTAATATAACTTATTAAATTTGATTATATAACATATAACATATACTGACATGTGCAATACTGACATTATCAACAACCAGTATTAGTTTGACTCCTGTGCTGTTTTCTATACTTCTGTAGTCATGGTAACAGTACCAAATAGTAGTATTATGAGCAGTAAAAGCAGCAACACTATCAGTAGTCTTAGTAACAGCTGTTATATGTAACTTATTACTCCCCCAAAACACTGACTGTAGCTTTACATTCAATGCAGTCAATTCAGTAAAAACGCAAAAATAAAGTAAATGTAAAAAAAGTACTTACAGTGTGTCAACAACAGAGCCAACATTAGAGACATGGCGATGTTTCAGCTGCACGAGTAGCAGATAAAAGTTGTAATAAGAGTTGTTACGAGAGATAAAGACTGTCGGACTGACTCTGACTTTCTTTTCCGTCTCTTGCTATTTATACCGTATGCTGTCAGTTTACACGCAGTCTTTAACACTTCTGCTTTCGAAAGGGAAACAAAGGAGGGGCCAAAGACAATCCATACTCACTTACTTCATTACACACGCGTAAAACTCCCATGACATGGTTATGAGGAAGTGGCACAGGTCGAGCAAAGACAACAGGGCACCTAATCCAAACCATAAACCATAAAATAATAACGACACCGCACCATGGATTCCCTTTTACCTCTCATAATAGGTGAGTAGGCAAAGCTCTGATCTATTGGAAGTGTTGAGTCATCTTATTGATGTAATGCACGTGTGTTTTGACATGCATTGAACCGCATTTAAAAACAGAGCAATTCAAAGTGTCCTCGCTGTTATTAACACCTGCACACATCCAGCAGCACACATTAAGATGGTTTAGTAACAAGTTGCATGTGCAGGTAAAATCGGCTCACTGGTAATGTGTAGATTGCATCTAGATTTAGAGATTATGTGCGCATGCGTTGCTCGATAACGAAAAATGCAGCGAGGTAGATTTCATTAAATTGGCTGATTTTTAAATGAAGTTTGGCTGTGTGCATTTATTTATAGCGTGAATGGGAAATAAGTAGTATGATTATGCATGTCATTACAAAATAGCATCAAACTGTTATTTCTACAGCTGCAGATCCTGCAACAGCGTTATCTACTGTTATGTTATAATTAAGCTTATCATGACAGTAACAGCTTTGTAGGTGTCCCGAGCTATGATGCCAAAAGCTTTAACTGTGTAATAATAATAATAATAATAATAATAATGATAATGATAATAATGATAATAGTAGTAGTAGACATGATTATTTAACAACGTGTTATTATAACTTACCACTGTATGAAAGTGAAAGTGGAAACGGCTCAGTGGGATTTACCCAGACTCTAGTGAGGGGAAGTGTGGTAGTTTCCAAGAAGTGGTTTAGCCTATTATCAGTCGGGTATGGTTAGGAAATCCCCATGTGACGTAATGGCTGTGTGGGGATTGTATAGACTATTTGTTATAAAAAAACAAACATCTGGATAAAAAAATAACCTACTCAAATAAATGAGAACTGATTAAACCATAATAAACAAAAAAAGACCCTTTACACATAGATCAGGTCTAGACTGAACTTTTTAACCCTTTGTAGGTCACATTGTATCTGCTCAAAAACTAAATCTACTGAACCCATTTAACTTTTAGGTTAATCTTTAGTACTTGTATGAGGAATGTAATGTACAGACAGATTGTTCTATGGTTGCTATAGATACAGGCTGTTCTATGGTTGCTATAGATACAGGTTGAGCTATAGTGTATAAACGAAGAATAACACAAATCACTGCTGACATAAGAGACATTTTTGAAGTTGAGTTTCATTTTTTCATCTTGTACACAAACAGAATGAGTCTCTAACATGTTTTAAATAAAGTTTTGAACAAATGAGGTGTGCATGAGGTCCGTAAAACATCACATTTAGGCTCAATGAGAAGAATAAATCCATCCTACCTTATCTACAGTGCTGCCATTAAGGACTGGAAGGTTTCCAGCATCTTACAGCTGAATACAGATAAGACTGAAGTCCTGCTTACATGGCCCTGATTATATTCTATCAGTGTCACCTTTCCCCATCTTGCACCACTAACATTAGTTTGAACATTAGAGTCTTAGTTGTGTAAAAATATGCCCCAAAAATATAGTTTAACAACTCATCTGCACCCTAATTTCCTCCTACGTAGACTACTACTATTTATGACGGAGTATTAGGGCCATACTAACAGGAACAAAAAAACAAATATAAATACAATTTTGGAAATTACGAGAATAAAGTCGTAAAATTACTATTTTATTCTCCTAATTTTATGACTTTATTCTCGTAATTTCCACACACACACACACACACACACACACACACACAAAGAATTCTCTTAGTCTGGCCCCAATACTCCGTCGTAACTATTAGCTGATACTTGAGAAACTAAATTGAATGAAAGACGAAAGGCAGCTCAGTTCAAATAGTGATGAATGAAAATTAAATTTAGTTTAAAGTGGCTTAAGTTTAACATTCACGTTCACAATATAGTTCTTCTTTGTGTTCATCAGTGTGTGTGGTGTGTGTCAGCGGCAGCTCAGACGTGATTGAGAGCAGCCAGACTTATAAGTGCTGCGGACGTCCAACTATCCAGTTCAACCAAAACTGCAGAAACAACTGGGACATCACTGGAAAGGTAAAAATAATCCTGCATTCAGTCCTCATAGACCGAGACAGAAATCAGGAAAAATGTGACAAATGATGATTTACCGTAAAACCTGGTGTATAACGCTTTTCTATTAAAGACTGGTTTATTTGAATGCACCAGTAGTTATTCATTTATAAACACATTATCATACTCTCAACTATAATCATATCCAGATCCAACCTCTGTCTGTATTTAACTGGTGAATAAGAAGCTCCCCACTTTAAATGAAAAATATGGGGTCTTATACACTGGTATTTACGGTAGCTGTTATTCATCTGGACACAAATAAGCTCCAACAGCTTTAAAAAACTGTGCTGTTAGCCCAAACATTTTACATTTTGTTGTTTTAATTCATATTAATTCTGTTCTGTTATATATCTGAAATACTAAATCTGTCTGAATTTATTAAATAAAGGTCAAACTTGTTCATTTGCATATGTAAAAATATGTAGCCTATCAGCTGCACAAAAAAAAAGAAAAAAAAAGCATTTTATTTCCATTTTTGTAAACTCTGGGTCACATTATGAATAAACAAAGACCCTGAGCAGTATGTAAGGGGTTAATGTTGATGATGTGACTTTTGTTTGTTTCATTCTTGCAGCCCTTTGCCTACACGATGCCCAAACACTGCATTGCTCCCTGCAAGAAGATTCAAGGAGGAGAGATGACACTGGATTCCTGCGTTAACGTCAACGTTACCGTCCTGTGCACCGTCGTATGTCACCCAATGTTTTAATATTTAAAGACTGTGTAAAGTGAATTCAGACATTTTTCTTCTAAACACATTGAATAGGTCATAAATGTATTTCTAAAAAAGGTGTAAAAAGCATTTCAACCATTTAGATTTGAATTGTGGAGCTAGGCTTCACAAACTGTGTTTCAAGATTTCTGTGTTCAGGATTTAGTGATTAGCATAAACCCGCCCCTGCTGCTGTAGAGGTATAAATACATTCAGCACACACTACTACTACTACAGTCTACAGTTAGCCAGTTAGCTGAGTTAGCTGCCGAGCTAGCAGCCGAGTTAGCCGCCAAGCTAGCAGCCGAGTTAGCAGCTGAGGTAGCCACCAAGCTAGTAGCCAAACTAGCAGCTGAGTTAGCAGCTGAGGTAGCCACCGAGCTAGTAGCTGAGGTAGCCACCGAGCTAGTAGCCAAGCTAGCAGATGACTTAGCAGCAGGAAGCTCTCAGACGTAGCGTCCATGTTTCTGGTAGAGGTGGTGACTTTGATTGACAGGTGACACCTGGTAGGGGGCGGGGCTTCAGTGGACTCAGCGGCCACGCCCACAGTGTTTGGGAGCAGAGAAAGAGGCTGATTTTTACACAACTTTGAAGCCTAATTTCATATATTTTTAATCATTCAAATTTGACAGGGTGGTTAACAACACACTTTTCTGTGGTATGTCAAACTCAGAACACATATTCATTCTTACTTTACACTGACTTTAAGTTAACTTTGTATCTGTCTATCTGGATGATGCATTGCTGCAGTATTATGATGATACTTTAACTCTGATGGCTGACGTGTGTTGAGATTATCGTATCTGTTAAATTACTACGTTAGACACCTGTTTAGTAAAAGTAACAAAATCATAATTTGCAGAAACTCTTTTGTTCAGCTCTACTTTTCACTCATCATGTTACAGAACGGTGTGATTGAAGAGGCTCGGATACTTTACTACAACCAACCATGTTCTGCTTCTGTAGCACACAAGCCTGGAAATCTGGGAAAGGGTGAGCTTCGTTAATTTCTCACAATTTAAATGACATTTTACATCTTTAACAGACACAGAAAGCAGTGGTGAAAGGTAGCTCATTTACTAATCTACATACTGACTATTAAAAGATCTCCTTCAAATGTGCTTTCAATGTAAAGTGATGGAGGACAAAAGTGATTTAAAAGTAGATGATCAGCTTCTATTGAGCTTCATCAGTCTGAGTTATTATATCAAGAGATATGTGAGTACTCTATGTAGTAGTAGTAGTACTCTATGTAGTAGTAGTAGTACTCCATGTAGTAGTAGGAGTACTCTATAGTAGTAGTAGTACTCTATGTAGTAGTAGTAGTACTTTATGTAGTATTAGTAGTATTTCCAGTGTTTTTATCATCATATCTCCTCTTAGTGTTTCCTGTTGAGCTGTGGTGTAATATATATTATATATATATATATATATGTTTGGGAAAGTGTGACCTCTGTTCTTTGTATGATCACTGCAGGCTTGGTTGGTTTGATGCTGCTATTGGTCGGGATCCTTTTCCTCCAGTAGAAGAAGAAGTCGGACGAAACATCAGCTGTGATTTAAAGCTTCAAGCTTTAAATCACTCTCGAGATAAGTCCAGCTGTTACTTGAATGAAATGCTGTTAATCAGGGTACTGTACTACTGCTTCCTGTCTTCCACTCTTTATTAATCAGCAGCTGCTTTTACAAAGAGGCCATATGAATGTTTCACTGCCTCGGCATGCAGAGACGTCCAGACAGTGTTATTTATATATATATTTATAATATTTTATATTATTTTCATACTTTAAATAATTCAATCACCAGCTTAAATGCACTAATAGTAAATTATATAACCTTGTGTGTCTTATAGTTAAACAGCTGCTTTATGGTGCATAGGATGTTTATATTTAAATGAATGAGATACTGACTCACCATGCAGTGTTTTGGAGACAGTATTATTTTATTTTTAATTTCTATCATTTGCACATTGTAAATAATCTAAATGCACTAGCAATATGTTATATAACCTGCACATGTTAACACTATGCACATCAGTTTTTGTCTCTTAAGGTGGAATTGTAATACTTGACATTCATTTCATTTCACGTGTATTTCCAACACTGACCAGCTAAAAAAAACAAAAACATATATTTTCTGGGCAAAAGGAAAAAGAAGACATCATCTCGCTCGTGCTTCTCTCAGGGCTGCGTTTACTAAGAAAGTAGAGATTTCCTCTTCACTTTATTTAGACGACTTCTGCAAAGCTGCTTCTGATTTTTACTCAACATCAGGATTTTATTTTTACCACTGAGGACTTTAACGTCACTCTCAGTTTGAATCAACATGAAACTCTCCCGGTTTAATCACCACAATGAAAGATTCAATTAGAGGATTTCTGGCTCTTAAGTTAAAAGTCGAGGCTGAAGTTAGACTACAACTCCCAAGATGCATTTAAGCAAAAACACTACTCCATGGCAACGATGGCCGAGGCTCATGGGTAATGTAGTCATATTAGCTCAAAACCTCATTTCCGCCCCTTGTTTGACATTAAATGATCATCTTGTATTATTTTCTCGTTACTTATCATCAACCAAGCATCTGTAGTTGTTTTCCTACTTTAAAATACACATTTATTTATTACGCTTTAACTCCTGTTAGTAAATGCAGCCCTCAGAGCTCACAAAATCACCTGATAGCATGTTTACATGTTTAAAAATGTATTTTAGGCCATTTTAACTCTTTATTTCTTTGTCTGATCAAACAAACTCTGGGACAAAAGTACAAAGAAGAAGAAGAAGTAGAAAAGGGAATTTTTTATATCATAGGGAAAACACAAGGGACCAATTAGGTGTTTACATAAGTGATAGACAATGAATGCTTCTGTCTTAGATGTTTGTTTTTTGGGTATTATCCAGTTTATAAAGCTAATAAACCAAAATCTGAAGCAAAAATGAATGAAAATGAATTTAAATCCAGTTGATTAAAGCTCCAAAACTGTCCGCAAATATTTCATTTTAGGTTTACAATGAAGGATCAAAGTAAACAGGAAGCTGTGCATTAATTACTTTGAGGAGAGGAAACACTGCCAGCAAACATTAGGGCTCATTTAAAGCACCAAAGCTTCATGTTTGCATTGTTAAACATTACAATCACTTCATATCTTTGATCATAATTCCTTTAAAAAGAAACAAAAATAAGAGGATATATCATTATTAGGTCAGCATTAAGGCTGAGTATCCACTAGTCCTGATACTCAACCCTGGTCACCAATAATAATGTCCAGCATGTTTTATCTTTAACATGAACGTTCTGGTCCAAGAGTGTCGGAGCAGGAAAAGAGCATCTGACTGTGAGACGAGAGCAAAAGAAACACTAATTTAATGCCAGTAAAAAAAATTTAAAAAGCACATGATGAGGTCAGTCGCTAAAAGTAGAAAAACTGTAGCTAAGATAAAATGGAAATATATATATATATATATAGATGGATTTATATTGAGCTTCTGCACTGCTGAGTTTCAGTTCATTATTTCTTTAATGACACTATTCTAAAACTACAGGGAATATATTTCTTTTTAAACCCTTTTTTTTACCTCACTGACTTCTACTGAAATTCAAGCTGTTATTTAAACTTTTTAAACTTGTGTGCCCTTCTCTCCTACGTTGTGTATATTTGCGTATCTTTATTTTCTATTATTATAAACTGAATATCAGAATTTTGGGCTATTTGCAACTATTTTCTTGCAGTTTAATTAATTTAGGTTAGGTACGTTTTATTTTTCCGATCATTTACAAAATAAATTCACAAGAAATTGCCATGAATAATTTCTTAAACAAAACATTTATGTCATCATTCTTTCTTTATCCCTTCATCTGTTTCTCTTTTATTCCCTTTTATTTTCTTTGACCGAAAAAAAGGTGTAGACAGAACCCTGAGCTTATTTTGTCTACACTTCATTAATTGAGGGAAAAAACTAGCTGGTTATAAATTATAATGAAAGTAAATGTTGATTGTAGCCTTATTTCTAAATAGATGCTTCTTATTATAAACTAGCCTGCAAACGTCTGGTACTTTCCACTCAGCTAACATCCGTCTTCTTGTTCAATGAGAATTATATTTACTAAAGGAAGCGTCCTCTCTCCGTCCTGCGTCATAAAGATCATTAAACATATCATGTCAACTGTCCGATAATGTGAAGAGGTCTCACTTTGTGTCATGATATCTGCTCAAAACCAAAATCTATTGAAAACATTTAACTTTAAGGTCAATCTTTCACATTTGTATGAGGTTTATAATGCACAGACAGACCATCAGATTGTTCTATGGTTACTATAGATACAGGTTGTGTTCTATGGTTGTTATAGATACAGATTGTTCTATGGTTGCTATAGATACAGGTTGTGCTAGTGTTTAAACACTGTAGAAGTCTGTAAAACATCACATTTAGGCTCAATGAGAGGAAAATAATCCATGTTTTATGTTGTCATGGCAACAAAGAGGAAGGAAAAGCAAAGACATTTTTTAAATAGCACTTTCTTGGTGGGTTAAGGGTTGAAATAGCTTGAATCACCTGCTTTTTTAAACATTAATAACCTCTTTTCTTCTAAAAGTAAACCCATTTAAAAGAAGCAGAATTAAGTATTTAGCCTCTTGTTTTAAATGTCGATGTTTATAGCAGCTTTAATGCGATCTAGAGCCCCAACGCCAAAAGTTTAGCTGGAGATACAAAAGGTTAAAGAAAGAAACGGTTTAAAAATCATAATCAGAAAATCAGAAATAACACTAAAGACTAAATTAAAACTTCTTTTCTAATCTACAGTATTACAATCATACAGCAGCTGTTTCTGCACTAACTACAGTAAGCGAACTGTAATAATCAATTTCTGGCTCGGAGGAGCAAAGACAACAGGAAGCAGGAAGTTAGCTAAATGGAAAGTACCAAAGTATAAAAACCCACTTTAACTGTAACAGTATTTCCCAAAGGTCACGAACTGAATTGTTATTTTAATCGAGCTACGTGAGGTTTAATCTATAATCTTATTAAGAAGCATTTGCAAAGTGACTAATCCAAGTATTTGTAATGTTTCAGTTCAGAAATTATGTAAATGTGAAAGGGTAAGTGATGGTTTGTTAGTGTCCATGTGGTTTAGTTTAAATTTAAAGGGTTAAAATGTGAAAATAAACGTATGTACTGTGGTTACACCATGTGACATTTTCAGGAGCATTCAGTCTTACTTTTGGTAAAAAATGGTGCAAATGTCATTTACAAATGATATAAAACCAACAAAAATACTAAATGTACATTTTAACAAACCTGATGCTGCTTTTATAACAATTTTAACATATTTTTAAATTGCTCACCAATCATCACTCTTATTTATCACTGACCCTTTCACAAGTTAACCACCAACTAGGAGAGTTAATTAACTAATCTTACCAAGAATCCAAGTATTAAGTAAATGTTTTAGTTAGAGCAGATGATTAAATGTGAATGTATAAATCTTCTATTTGCACTTTCAACAAGCCCAGTTTTAAGCTATTTTCCTGCATGAACAAACACTTTTATGACACTATTTTTTTTTTACATTTTCTACCTCCCAACTTTTTATCTTAGACTGTTGATTTAAAGCTTTTCATTTTCTCTTTAAACCACTTTAAATATATCTAATTAAAAATAATAAGCTGTGACTTTTAGCCAAGCAATAAGCACACTCTTTGTTCATAATAACCCAATATTAAACACATTTATAGCCCACAGTCATAATTAATAATATCTTCCTTTGTTTAATGGCGATAATTCAGTCATAATCTCGTGTTGGTGTCTATTTTAAATCAAACTAATCAAAACTATTTGAAGCTTTAATGCTCTTTTCCTGCTTTTACTTTGGACCTTTCACAGAAGTTTAATTTGAGCCATGTAAGAACACATATCCGCGTCATTATCGCACAAACTACTGACATCACGATTTCATCACCAGTTTTAGCCCTTAATATAGTAAAGTAGGAGTTCTCAGTCTAAAATCTCAGCTGATGGATAAATGTGTTTAAAATAATGTGAAGTGACCTTTTTAAACATTTTTTTATTTTTATTTTTTTTTACATATCCCTGTACTGTATCTTGTTCTCATTCATGTATAACTGTGATTAAATATTCACCTGCAGAGACAATGGCTGTAATGTTTAGAGCTTAACATACATGTGCAATCTTTTCTATATGTTGCTGCTTGTGTCATATCTGCTAAAAAAATGCAATTAAACACTTTTTTATTCCTTTTCTGCAAACTGTCTCATTTATTGAAAGCATGAAGAGCCTGAAACCTACGACGGAGTATAAGGGCCAGAGTAAGAGAATTTTGTTTTTGTGTGTGTGGCAATTCCCAGAATGAAGTCGTAACATTACTAGAATAAAGTCGTAACATTACTAGAATAAAGTCATAACATTACTAGAATAAAGTCGTAACATTACTAGAATAAAGTCATAACATTACTAGAATAAAGTCGTAACATTACTAGAATAAAGTCGTAACATTACTAGAATAAAGTCATAACATTACGAGAATAAAGTCGTAACATTACTAGAATGATGTCGTAACATTACTAGAATAAAGTCGTAACATTACTAGAATAAAGTCGTAACATTACTAGAATAAAGTCGTAACATTACTAGAATGAAGTCATAACATTACTAGAATAAAGTCGTAACATTACTAGAATAAAGTCATAACATTACTAGAATAAAGTCGTAACATTACTAGAATAAAGTCGTAACATTACTAGAATAAAGTCATAACATTACTAGAATAAAGTCATAACATTACTAGAATAAAGTCATAACATTACGAGAATAAAGTCGTAACATTACTAGAATGATGTCGTAACATTACTAGAATAAAGTCGTAACATTACTAGAATAAAGTCGTAACATTACTAGAATGAAGTCGTAACATTACTAGAATGAAGTCGTAACATTACTAGAATAAAGTCATAACATTACGAGAATAAAGTCGTAACATTACTAGAATAAAGTCGTAACATTACTAGAATAAAGTCGTAACATTACTAGAATGATGTCGTAACATTACTAGAATGATGTCGTAACATTACTAGAATAAAGTCGTAACATTACGAGAATAAAGTCGTAACATTACTAGAATGATGTCGTAACATTACTAGAATAAAGTCGTAACATTACTAGAATAAAGTCGTAACATTACTAGAATAAAGTCGTAACATTACTAGAATGAAGTCATAACATTACTAGAATAAAGTCGTAACATTACTAGAATAAAGTCGTAACATTACTAGAATAAAGTCGTAACATTACTAGAATAAAGTCGTAACATTACTAGAATAAAGTCATAACATTACTAGAATAAAGTCATAACATTACTAGAATAAAGTCATAACATTACGAGAATAAAGTCGTAACATTACTAGAATGATGTCGTAACATTACTAGAATAAAGTCGTAACATTACTAGAATAAAGTCGTAACATTACTAGAATGAAGTCGTAACATTACTAGAATGAAGTCGTAACATTACTAGAATAAAGTCATAACATTACGAGAATAAAGTCGTAACATTACTAGAATAAAGTCGTAACATTACTAGAATGATGTCGTAACATTACTAGAATAAAGTCGTAACATTACTAGAATGATGTCGTAACATTACTAGAATAAAGTCATAACATTACTAGAATAAAGTCGTAACATTACTAGAATAAAGTCGTAACATTACTAGAATGAAGTCGTAACATTACTAGAATAAAGTCGTAACATTACTAGAATAAAGTCGTAACATTACTAGAATAAAGTCGTAACATTACTAGAATAAAGTCATAACATTACTAGAATAAAGTCATAACATTACTAGAATAAAGTCATAACATTACGAGAATAAAGTCGTAACATTACTAGAATGATGTCGTAACATTACTAGAATAAAGTTGTAACATTACTAGAATAAAGTCGTAACATTACTAGAATGAAGTCGTAACATTACTAGAATAAAGTCGTAACATTACTAGAATGAAGTCGTAACATTACTAGAATAAAGTCATAACATTACGAGAATAAAGTCGTAATATTACGGAAATAAAGTTGTAATATTACAAAAATAAAGTCGTAATATTACTAGAATAAAGTCGTAATGGCCCCTAATAGTCTGTCGTAGTAACCAGAGTTGTGAAGGTTACTGTGGGAATATAATGTTACATATTACTAGTTACTCTATTTAAACTATTTCAGTTACTTCATCAAAGTAATGTAACTTATTACATTTGATGACTTTTCCAGCTGTTAGGGTAAATGTTCCCATTAAACACCAGAATCTAAGTGCAGCTGTGTTGTCATGGATACTAACATGATTTATAAGGAGATCATTTCTTATAAAGCGTCATTTATCTCTCATTGTAAAATGTATTCATTAGTTCATGTAGATTTTGGAATATAAAATAAAGATGTTTGATGAATAAAGTGAGTTTAATTGGTACTGTGACTCCATTTAAGCCCATGTGTGCTCCTAATAAACCCACATCATGATTTACTTACTAAATATATAGAAACATATTGATTTCAAAGAATTAAAAACAGCAATATATGTATTCAGTAACATGTTTCACTGCTCATCACATGGACTAACACGTCATATTCACACAGCCGCTACATGTTTTAAACCTTTATTAAAACATTGAAAAATAAAGTAAATCTGTGTTTTTTTCTGCCAACGTTTTTTTGCTAATTAAAATGTGCAAGATGATAAAAATTCAGAATAATGTGAAGTATGTGAGTTCGCATTCAAACTGAAGGATTGAAGGACTCAGATTAAAAAAAACAGGCAGTTTATCTGAAACACATTACAGAGTACAGTACATGTATTTGAGATACTTTACAAACATATTTACACTGCATTATTTATTTTTTGTTCATTTTTGGAGTACGAGAGAAAACAAAGTCTAAATTGAAATGGACTCAGAAGAGATTCATGTAGTGTTTTGGTTTGTTTTATGTTATTACAACACGTTTTTGGATCTTTCGGAAGTATAAAACTCTCTAAAATGTTGAAAAGTTCACTTGACGACTGATCCGGCTCAGATGGAAAAGTCTGCTGGTTTTATTCCCACACGGAGCGTCCCACGGTATTATACTGGGCCCCCCGAAACTTCCATGGAATCAGTCTGTCATGAATCTAATAAGCATTTCCTTCTTTGAACCGAGATAAAAGCCAAAAAGTGGATCTCTGGTTCAGATTTTGGAGCTGGCTGGTCCTTTCACCAGGCCTTGCTCTTTACGCATCACCGGCGCGTGAATGCTGCAATCCCGCGCCTCGCAAAATCCCGGCACGCCAGCGCCCCCGAGCATACCAGTAACACCCATCGGACCGGGGAAGCCGCGCGGACCTTGAGGACCCTCCATTCCGTTTTTGGGTTCTGCTGCGTGACCTGGAAAACCTGGAAGAAGGAATTATAGCATGGATCAGGATCAATTATGTTTGTTTTCTGTGTGTTCATGTGGTTTAGTTTAAATTTAAAGAGTTAAAATGTGAAAATAAACGTATGAATAACTTCACACATCCTTTTTTTGTGGACTCAGCATCAAATTTCTGCTTTTAATCCATTTTGAGAGAATATATTAGAGGATTATGATAAAAATGTCTAAGTGGTGTAACCATAAAAACTTTGTACCAAATAATTCAACTAGCGTAAAAACAGTAAATAGTCAATAAAACAGCATATCAACTAGTTTGGCATGATCTTACATTATAACTTCAATTATAACTTAATATTTAATATGTATCATTATTTTGTGGTTACACCATTTGACATTTTCTGGAGCATTCAGTCTTACTTTTGGTAAAAAATGGTGCAAATGACAAAACCAACAAAAATACTAAATGTACATTTTAACAAACCTGATGCTGCTTTTATAACTATTTTTTAACATATTTTTGAATCGCTCATCATCAACCCTGAGCAGCACACTGAAATCCAGATCACAGAGGTAACAGGATCTCAGCAGTGAACCTTTTTTTGCTAGCACTTCATTATAAGATATCATGGCAGCGGTGGGAGGATTATGGCAAAAATGTCTAAGTGGTGTAACCATAAATAACCTAGAGGTTGAAAGCTGGCTCTGCTCTGTTCTGTCAATGTGTTTCATGAATGTGAGTCACCAGAAGTACAGGTAGTGTGGCCGAGCGGTCTAAGGCGCTGGATTAAGGCTCCAGTCTCTCAGGAGGCGTGGGTTCAAATCCCACCACTGCCATATTATCTCTTAATGAAGTGCTAGCAGCCAAAGGTTCCTGGTACCTATGTGATCTGGATTCCAGTGATAAATAAGGGTTGGTAAGATGAGCAATTCAAAAATATGTTAAAATAGTTATAAAAGCAGCATCAGGTTTGTTAAAATGTACATTTAGTATTTTTGTTGGTTTTGTCATTTGCACCATTTTTTACCAAAAGTAAGACTGAATGCTCCTGAAAATGTCAAATGGTGTAACCACAAAAGAATGATAAATAATAAATTATGTTAATATTTAGAACAATTGTATTCCATTAGCTTTATTTAATATAAAAGTTATAATGTAAGATCATGCCAAACTAGTTGATATGCTGTTTTATTGACTATTTACTGTTTTTAAGCAAGGTTCAATTATTTGGTACAAAGTTTTTATGGTTACACCACTTAGACATTTTTGCCATAATCCTCTAATATATTCTCTCAAAATGGATTAAAAGCAGAAATTTGATGCTGAGTCCACAAAAAAGGATGTGTGCAAGTTATTCATACGTTTATTTTCACATTTTAACCCTTTAAATTTTACTAAAAACCCCCATCATTGACCCTTATACACATTACTGACGCTATTAAAACACAACATATAGATGCATATTTCTCTGTATATGCAGCTGTGTGTTGGTAAAGTTGACTTTGCATGCATGTAAAGACCAGAATGATAAAACTAGAAACGTCACATCTTCCTCTAATCTCTTCTCTAAACTTCCCAACATAAAAATTTTGCACAAACATAGAAACAAAGCTTCCTTCAATAGTTATTTTTCACAGTTTCACTTCCCTGTTTCAGATTCCTATGAAACCAGCAGCTCCTATATAACTGTGATGAGTCATTATGACACCGATCGATGACATCACCAGCTGCTGTCGTGTGATTAGTGCGTGATTGACCGTGTGGTGATGAGCGCTGACGTACCTCTGAAGCCTTGTGGTCCGTCCAGTCCCGGCAGACCCGTACCTGGATCACCTGCAACACCTTTAGGTCCTTTTTTACCTGTTGAGGAAAAAACACAAAGCTTCTGAGAAAAGATAGGACTCAAAAAAAAATGTCATTAATCTTTTACAGATAATAGATAGATAATAAAAGATAATAAAAGATAAAGGTCTTCCGTGGAAATCTCTTCACAAACTCCAACTTGTACAGAACGCAGCCGCTCGTATCATAACCAGAACTCCCTTTATTGAACACATCACTCCTGCCTTGCAGCAACTTCACTGGCTCCCTATCAAATCCCTCATTGACTTTAAGATTCTACTCCTCACATTCAAGATCCTTCACAACCTGGCACCATCATATCTCTCTGAACTTATTCACATCTACACACCTACTCGAACTCTCCGATCCTCCTCTGCCAACCAGCTCTTTGCTCCATCTGCCAACTTAACCACCATGGGGTCAAGAGCTTTCAGCCGATCTGCCCCCCGCCTATGGAACTCTCTCTCGCCTGACATTCACACTTCAGACTCTGTCTCCACCTTTAAATCCCGCCTGAAAACACACCTATTCAGAGTGGCCTACTCTATCTCCCATTAACTATGCAATCTTCATTCTTGTTTATTTATTATATTAATGCACTTTGAAGTCACGTTCATATTTATTATTCTTTATTCTTTATCTCTGCACTAAATGTTACCTGATTTATATTGTTTGATGTACTGTTGTTGTGTTATATGTGCCTTGTAAGGTGACCTTGAGTGCTTGAAAGGCGCCTTTAAATAAAATGCATTATTATTATTATTATTATTATAATTATCATTATAATAAAATTGTCACTTATTTCTTCTGTCTGGAGAGGATTTTTAAATATATAACAAATATCCAAGATCCAATTAAAACTATTAAACTCTAGCAGTCCATAGTGAAATATTAAAGGTGAAGAAAAGCCCACATGTAATAAAAGTAGGTGAGAGTTCAGTCATAGTAATCTGAAGAATAATATTAAGTAATTTGAGGACATGATTTAGTATTTTAGGGACATGAATAATCAATTTTAGGAGGAAAAGTAAATACCGTAAAAAAACCGGTGTATGAGACGCACCTTAAACAGCAGTAAAATACAGACAGAGGTTTGATCTGGATATGATTATAGGATGTAAAACGCTCCACACTAAGAACTATAACTATAACTGTAAAGATAATGATGTGAGCGTCCACACTATAAACTATAACGTCCTATAAACAGTGATGTTAAGCAGCTCTGCACACTCCACCTGTGCAGCTAATGAAAATAGACTATTGATGACCCGTTATTTAGGACGGAAAATTGATCAGAAGTATTTCAGACACTAGTTGCTGTGATGTTTCAGTATTTACAGTAGGGATGGCTCGATACAACTTATTCATGTCCGATACCGATACTGCAACTCGGAATATCTGCTGATACCGATATCAATCCGACACCTTCTTTTCTCCCCTGTTAACTTGTTAATAATACATATAGTGTGTATAGATGTACTTTGCTTAATATGGACATGTAAAAATACCATGTTCAAACTATTCTGCTCCCCTAAATGAAGAAATAAAATAGCCCATGATGTTCCTCAAGGTGTAAGCTCTTTTAAACTTCAAATCAGTGCAAACTGCAAACTTGGATGTTTCTTCTTTCACATATAAACCTCTGGGGTTGAACTGTATGTAAAACAAGCAACACTAAATGCAACATGGAGACATTATGCATATATGGGTTCCCAATCCGACTATTTTTCTGTATTATTTTATCATTATTAAGGCAAAATAACTCAATGTATGTCCATGGACATTATAATGAATAGGCTATAGGCTTAATATTAGTTTACATCCAGCGTGCTGCGTGGACTTCATTACATCTGCTGCACCGCTGCTACCACAATTATCAAATGCTAAGTTGTCTGTGACTGTGACCCTCATAAAAGTAATATTTTACAAATCTGCATTATATAAACTAACGAAATTCGTTAAAACAAGTCATTTGGCAACTTCTAATTCATTCAGTTACACTAAGTCTGTTCTATAGCTGCTCCACTGGAGAGGCTGCGAGCGTGAATGATCACTGGAGTAAAGAGTTGAATCAGTCCATCTTTTTTACACAAGTATCTGTAGTACTTTTGCCTCCTCTGCATACCACACAGGCAACTTTTCTCTTCCTTGCGTGCAAAGTAATTCCACACAGCTGACATAAGGGCGCTAGGCTAATTCACTGTCACGGCAGCAGCTGTGTTTCTGTTTACGGCATGTTGCACAAAGTTAAGTTGAGCCTTTGGGCTCAGGTATCGGATCGGACGGGCTATAGTTGTTTTTTTTAATGTCCGATCCTGAAATTTTGACCAATATTGGACTGATACCGATCCTGAGTATGGGATCGAGCCATCCCTACCCATCCCTGTACAGACCAAACTGACCCGACTGACAGCAGCAGATGTTGAAGCGCGATGTGTAAAAGTGCACAGATGAGCAGCTTTTATTGAGCCTGAACCTGAAGAATAAAAGATAAACTAACTTTGTTGCAGCTCTGATGAAGAGCTTTTAGGACTCAGTGAGCAAACAGCTACACACTGTATTAAATATGTAAAGTTACTGTAATCTTTTAAAAGGTTTAATAGAAACTCAGTCTAACCTGAACACAGTCTGAGTTAATATACCGGTCCAGTTCAGTTAAATATTACCAGACTATTAACCATTAATCTGACACAATATATGTTTTATTGTGTTTATAATAAAAGTAAATTGAGAAAGTTTAGGAGTATTTATATATGTGTTTATAAATGAATAACTGGTGCACTGGTGTTTTTCCCAGCATGAGATCCCTCAAAATAGACTGTGCCCTATATACCAGGTTTTACGGTAATTTGGTTATTTGACCGTACAAGTGATTAAACTGAACAATTTAAGGGAATGATTTAGTATTTTAAGGACATGAATGATCAGTTTTGTGTGTGTTAGTTTTTATTCTGCATATAAAAGCAATATAAAAGCCATAAAGTTAAGTAGTTGTTGTTACCTCGGTTACCCTGCGCTCCTTTGTCTCCCTCCAGTCCTCTGTCTCCCTGAACGCCTCGAGCTCCCTTTGCTCCGGCTTTTCCAGCTTTACCCTGAAAGACGGAGGCAGAAATAGAGTTAATAATTAATTAATAATGTGAATTAAATCAAGGTCAAATTTGAGCTTTAAAAACAGACTTTGACAGACTTTTCCTAAAGTGACCCACAGTATGCAAAAAATGCTGATATACATTTTTATATTTGCAAAATCAGCATTCAAACATGTTGTATTATTCATATATATATATATATCTATAAAACTGTTAACTGTGTATTTCCCTTTTTTCTCCATAAGACGTTTATTAATAACTAATGGGGGAAGGTATGACTGTGAACTGGTGTCGAGACGAATTATGAGTCACAATATGAACAGTTTTAAATGGTTAAAGAAGAAATATCACCAAAATATGTCCGTTACTCTCCTACACAGACGCAGAAAAGGTTCCATCGACATATATTTAACTGTTGGAAACTGTTCATAGTCTGACTCATGAGTCGTCTCGACACCAGTTCACTGTCATAAAATGTAGCTGTAGGAACAGGCACGTTCACGCATAGGGCCCTAGGGGTGCTTGAGCCCCTGGCCTTTTTGCTTCGTATTAAAAAGTGCCCTCTGTGTGTGTGTGTTTTTGTTTTTTTTGTTTTTAAATATCATTAATAAATTCCTGTTAGGAATGTAACAAAAAACGGCGGTACAAAAACTCTACTGTATTCTACTGTACCCATTTTCTTGTAATGCGGGGTTGTTGTGTGTGCTGAGCCTGCTGCTTTCTATTAGCACTTTATTTTTTAATTTTACATTAATTTCCATATTGTGTAAAGATCCGGGGAAAAAAATGAGCCCCTGCCCCTCTATAATCATGTGCACGTCCCTGTGTAGGAATAAGACACAGTAGGGTAAATAGAGTATAAAATACAGTATAAACTAGAGTAGGAATAAGAAAGTAGGGTAAATAGAGTATAAACTAGAATAGGAAACAGGCAGTAGGGTAAATAGAGTATAAACTAGAATAGGAAACAGGCAGTAGGGTAAATAGAGTATAAACTAGAATAGGAAACAGGCAGTAGGGTAAATAGAGTATAAACTAGAATAGGAAACAGGCAGTAGGGTAAATAGAATAGGAAACAGGCAGTAGGGTAAATAGAGTATAAAATAGAGTAGGACTAATATTTACAGGTTTCCCTGCCGGTCCCGGCGGCCCCTGGCCCCCCGGAGGCCCAATGAGTGTCCGGTTGTTGATGGGGCAGCCCTGCGAACACTTGGCCCGGATGGAGGAGGCGTACTGGGAGATCTGGGCCGTGACTACGCCTCTACAGAGCTGCAGGACCTGCTCATCAGTCAGACCGGGACCCTGCAACACACAAAACATTTGTTTATCTTCCCTCCATCTCTGCTACGACACACTCATCTTTTAATCCTGTAATGAGTCTTCAAATCAGGTTTAAAAGATCTGAGAAAAGCTGCAAGTAGGAAGAGTCATCTGGTGAGTCTTTGCTTTTTAATGTGATGTAGTTCATGCAACAGAAACAGTGTTTTAAAGTTTCTCTGCTCTCTTCTTTTTAACCCTCCTGTTGTCCTCGAGTCAAGGAAGGAAGGGAGGAAGGAAGGATGGAGGAAGGAAGGAAGAAGGAAGGAAAGGAGGGAGGAAGGTAGGAGAGAAGGACAGAGGAAAAAAGAGAGAATGAAGGAGGAAGGAAAGGAAGAAGGAAGGAAGGGAGAAAAGGAAAGAAGGAAGGAAAGGAGGAAGGAAGGAAGGAAGGAAGGAGGGAGGAAAGGAAAGAAGGAAGGAAGGACAGAGGAAAGAAGGAAGGGAGGAAGGTAGGAAAGAAAGACAGAGGAAAGAAAGAGAGAACGAGGGAGGGAGGAAAGAAGGAAGGGAGGAAGGAAAAAGGAAGGAAAGGAGGGAGGGAGGAAGGAAGGAAGGGAGGAAAGGAAAGGGAAAGGAAAGAAGGCAGAAAGGGGGATGGAGGAAGAATTAGAGGGGGTCAATTTGACCTGGGAGGATGACACGAGGGTTAAAAATGTGCTTAATGTTTCAGATTAACTTTAAAAGATCTTTAGAAACAAGAAGATTTCTAATTAAAGATCATTTTTTGGTGAAAGTTGAGGAACGAAAGAGTCATGTTGTGGGTTGATCGACGGGATTTTCTTCATATATTAGTGCTGTTCTCCTCGACAGTGGTTTTTACAGATTAATGATAACAACTACATGCAACTAATAACCCAAATGATTGGTTTCTTCCTGCTCAGTCTGCTCAGTCTGCTCACACAGCTTATAGTTCCTGTCAGATGTGCAGCAGAGCAAACAACATCTGGGGCTTTTTCACCCGTGTGGTTGATCTGCCGCTCGTCTTGTGGTCGATGCCGCCTGTCAATTCATTTTGAAAGTACTTTCCTACATTCTGCAGTCTCTCTCTTTTGTGTGTTTTTTTATTTCATGAGGTTGAGGCCTGGTTTTGTTTATTCATTTCACATCCTCCCTCACTTCTGAAGATGTGAAAATAAAATACCTGTGACTCAGTTTCTCGGTTTGTTGTGGTATTGTCTTTCTTTTTCTCAACCCAGCCAGCCTTGATGCCCATGTGGGTTCAATGTGGGTACTGAGTGGGCATGAGTAAATTTTGCAGGTCCCACATGGTTTCAGTAACATGTGACTGACTGTATGGCTGTAAGAGATGTAAGTGGGTGAAGCTACATGGATATAAACAGAGCAAATTGTATAGGTCCCACATGTGAAGCCCACGTGGGCCCCATAAAGGATGTAAGTGGGCTAAGCTACATAGATATAAATAGTGCAAATTGTTATTGTCCCACATGGTTCCAGTAACATGTGAAGCTGACTGTATGACTGTAAGAAATGTGAGTGGGCGAAGCTACATGGATATAAACAGGCCAAACTATTATTGGTCCCACATGTGAAGCCCATGTGGGCCCCATAAAGGATACAATTGTGCTGGCTAAATGAGTCCCACTTAAGGTCCATTCTGCTCCCATTTAGACCCCATACAATAATAATAATAATACTAACAATAAACTTTATTTATATGGGATCCTTTTAAACAATAAACACAAATGTTTTTAGTTGTTGTGTAAAGAGCCTTGAGATGACTTTTGTTGTGATTTGGCACTTTATAAATAAAGATTGAATGATTGATCTTTACGTCTCGAAAACACTCTAAAAAAAACATTTCTAGACATTTTATTAATATTAATTTCTTCCTCCCACATGGTTTTTGAGAAACTCAGTGAAAATAAACCAGCTGTTCACCTTTGACTCATTCAGTTTCTCGGCTTGTCATGTTATTGTGTTTTTATAAAGGTGACATAACGATATGATTGGTTTCCACATGTAGCTGCTCTTCATATTTTAGTCATTTCTGTTTAACTCAACCACCGTGTCCCAGCCTCTGCACAGTTTTAAGAACAAATTAAATTGATTAAAACCTCTTAAAGGAAAAATAATAATAATACCAGTGCTGAGACATCATAATAATGATAATGCAAAAGCAGGATTTTACTGTTGTAGTGGGTTGAAATAGAGCTGCAACTAATAATTAGTTTCATTATAGTTCAAACTTCTGATTATTTTTTGCTTTAATTAATAAGTTGATTGGTTGCCTATGTCAGAAAATAATGATACTAATGATAAATAACATCAACTAAACAAATATAATTACACTCAAATCAAATTTAACACCTTAACTCCTACAGATCCAGATATTTTAAGACATTTTTAAAACCCTGAATATGAAAAACTAAATTTAAGACATTTTAAACCTTTTAAGGATCCGAGGGAACCCTGGTTGTTATGATTTAAAGTGAAAATAAACCAGCTGTTCAGCTTTAACTCTACTTTTTAGATATTGTTTTTTAAGGTGGTATTCCTCCAGATGACACCCGGCCCCAGATGACACCCGGCCCCAGATGACACCCGGCTGGTACTCACAGTGGGACCTTGTGCTCCTTTGGGTCCTGGTCGGCCTTTGACTCCCGGGTCTCCGATGGCTCCTCGCTCTCCTCTGGTTCCTGGAACGCCGGGAGAACCGACGGGACCGGAGACGCCGTTACTACCGATCGCACCTTTGGGTCCACGCTGTCAGTATAAACAGACAATGATGTAGTCATGGTTACCCAAATGTAATATTTGTGTGTGTGGTGTGTGTGCGTGTGTATATATGTGTGTTTTTGTGTTTGTTTCTGTATGTGTGTGTGTGTGTGTGTGTGAGTGTGTGTGTTTGTTTGTGTGTGTGTGTGTGTGTGTGTGTGTGTTTGCGTGTGTGTGTGTTTGTGGGGGGGTGTTTGTGTGCGTTTGTGTATGTGTGTGTATATATGTACATGTGTTTGTGTATATATGTGTGTGTGGGTGTGTTTGTGTGTGTTGAATAAAATCACCTGTCCTTTGTCTCCATGGTTTGCTTTGCTTCCCTGAAAAGAGGAAACAAACAAACATCATTAAAATGTGTGGAAGGAAACAGGAAGTGAAAGGGAACAGGAAGTGAAAGGGAACATCCAGTTTCATCACCTGACTGTAAACTGTTTGTTTATTTAAATATTTTACCTTCTGTCCTTTGATGCCTTTGATGCCTTTCTTCCCTCCTGAGCCCTACAGGAAGAGAAGAAGAAGAAAACCCCACAACAAATACTTGAAAGAGGAAGTTCCTGGCATTTATTCTTCGAGCCCGCTCTAATGGTTTTATTGTAAACAAACGTAAAACAGGAAACTCAAGTAGGTGAAGGGGAAACCCGGCTGTGTTTTATTAATAACTCAGCAAATATTTACATGTGATGTATTTTTTACTACAACCACAACAGATGTTTGACCTGCAGGAGTTTTTATGGACAGCAGATAAAGATCAATGAGTTTTGATTAGGATCCAAAATCTCCGTCCTTCCTTCTTCATTAGTTCATCTTTTATTTATTCCCATGAAACAAAAGGAGCCATTAAAAGGCTGCAGCAGGATGGAAATAACACACAACACCTTCTGCCCTTTAATTATATTTGATTTAAACTCAGAAACAACAGAAACGAGAGCTCAGCAGTCGAGTGACTCACCTTTTCTCCGTCAGCTCCCGTCTCACCTTTGGCCCCCTACAGGAAAAACAAACAGTAATAAACTCCGTCATTCATAACATCAGCACACCTGATGATGCAATGGAACTTTACATTTACTGTGTAATGATACTATAAGAAAGTCTATATAACAGTAATGCACTTTGTAGTCACATTCATATTTATTCTTTAGCTTTGCACTAAATGTCTGATTTATATTGTTTGATGTACTGTTGTTGTGTTATATGAGCCTTGTAAGGTGACCTTAAGTGCTTTGAAAGGCGCCTTTAAATAAAATGCATTATTATTATTAGTAGTAGTAAATATAACTTAAAGCCTGTAGCTGATAACCACAAGCCTGAAGAATCAGTGTAGATTAAAAAAAAATGTTTTTAATAGATATTTATAAATGTAATTGATTTTATTCAATAATACTACTAATAATGATAATAATAATAATAATAATATACACAACTACACACTCACAAGCCATTAAAACACAATGAAAAAACAAAACAAAAATAAAATACAAAATAAAAAAAACGTATTATTATCATTAACAATATGAATAATTATTGTAATAATAATTAATAATAATCAATATTATTTTGATTATAGTTATTATTGTTTTTGTTATTATTAACTATATGAATAAATATTGCAATAATTAATCATTGAAATTAATATATTATTTTAATCATTTATATATTATTATATTACATATAATGTTTTTTGTGTGTTTGTTTTGTTTTTTATTTATTGTGTTTTAACGGCTTGGGTGTATCTTTATGTGTTGGCCCAGATGTTTGGAAACCCAATTAAAAAACATTTAATTAATCATTTTTTACAGTTTTTCAGGGCTGAAAAAATGATTAAAAAACCCAAAACATCTACAGTCAGTAACAGTAATTTAGACATCAGCTTTAACGTTAAATTGCTGACGGGTGTGAAGATACTGAACTGCAAACAAGACAAAACATTTTTATCTTATTATAAAAAAAGATTTGAGTCATTCAAGCTGTAATAAAGACCATAATAATCATTTAAACTCACATAAACTCAAACAGCTGACTTAAATGAGTAATGTCTGTAACAGTGACTCAGAGCTTTGTCTGCTCTTCATGTCTGACCAACGTCTCGCTGCTTATTTCTAGTTTTCTCTACATGAATGTGTCGTTGTGATAAATATAATAACCTTCAGATGATTCAGATTATGTATTAATTGTTGAGCGTCGGTCTAAATGAAGCTGCAGGTTAGATTTGGGTGTTAGTGTTGTGTGATCTCACTTTGGAGCCCTGCAGACCCTTTGGTCCCAGTTTCCCCGGTACTCCAGCGTCGCCTTGTTCTCCTCCAGACCCCTGTTGGAAGGACACAGCGAGATGAATCCACCAGGAAGGAAACAAACTGCAACTAATCCTTAACTACTCAAGTTACTGATTAAGTGTTTTCATCCTCTAAAACAAGGGGGTCAAACATGAGGCACGCGGGCCAGATACAGCCCACCGAGGGGTGCGATCCGGCCCACTTGCCATCCTGTGTTCTTTTCCTTCCTTCCATCTGTCCTTCCTGCCTTCCTTTTTTCCTTTCTTCCTTCCATCTGTCTTTCCTACCTTTCTTTTTTCCCTTTCTTCTGTCCTTCCTTTCTTCCTTCTGTCCTTCCTACTTTCCTTTTTTCCTTTCTTTGTTCCTTCCTTCCTTCTGTCTTTCCTACCTTCCTTTTTTCCCTTTCTTCCTTCCATCTGTCCTTCCTACCTTCCTTTTTTCCATTCTTTGTTCGTTCCTTCCTTCTGTCCCTTCCTACCTTCCTTTTTTCCCTTTCTTCCTTCCATCTGTCCTTCCTACCTTCCTTTTTTCCGTCCTTTGTTCGTTCCTTCCTGTCTTCCTTCTGTCCTTCCCACCTTCCTTTTTTCCCTTTCTTTGTTCGTTCCTTCCTTCTGTCCTTCCTGCCTTCCTTTTTTCCTTTCTTTCTTCCTTCTGTCCTTCCTGCCTTCCTTTTTTCCTTTCTTTCTTCCTTCTGTCCTTCCTCCCTTTCTTCCTTCCTTCTGTCCTTCCCACCTTCCTTTTTTCCCTTTCTTCTGTCCTTCCTTTCTTCCTTCTGTCCTTCCTTCCTTCTGTCCTTCCTACTTTCCTTTTTTCCTTTCTTTGTTCCTTCCTTCCTTCTGTCCTTCCTACCTTCCTTTTTTCCCTTTCTTCCTTCCTTCTGTCCTTCCTTCCATTTGTCCTTCCTCCCTTCCTTCCTTGCATCTGTCCCTCCTACCTTCCTTTTTTCCATTCTTTGTTCGTTCCTTCCTGTCTTCCTTCTGTCCTTCCTACCTTCCTTGTGCCCTTTCTTCGTTCCTTCCTTCCTTCTGTCCTACCTGCCTTCCTTTTTTCCTTTCTTTCTTCCTTCCTTCTGTCCTTCCCACCTTCCTTTTTCCCCTTTCTTCTGTCCTTCCTTCCTTCCTACTTTCCTTTTTTCTTTTCTTTGTTCCTTCCTTCCTTCTGTCCTTCCTACCTTCCTTTTTTCCCTTTCTTCCTTCCATTTGTCCTTCCTCCCTTCCTTCCTTCCATCTGTCCTTCCTACCTTCCTTTTTTCCATTCTTTGTTCCTTCCTTCCTTTCTTCCTTCCATCTGTCCTTCCTCCCTTCCTTTTTTCCATTCTTTGTTCCTTCCTTCCTGTCTTCCTTCCATCTGTCCTTCCTCTCTTCCTTTTTTCCTTCCTTGTGTCCTTCCTTCCATCTGTCCTTCCTACCTTCCTTTTTTCCATTCTTTGTTTGTTCCTTCCTGTCTTCCTTCCATCTGTCCTTCCTCCCTTCCTTATTTCCTTCCTTGTGTACTTCCTTCCATCTGTCCTTCCTCCCTTCCTTTTTTCCTTCCTTGTGTCCTTCCTTCCATCTGTCCTTCCTACCTTCCTTTTTTCCTTTCTTTGTTCCTTCCTTCCTTTCTTCCTTCTGTCCTTCCTTCCATCTGTCCTTCCTACCTTCCTTTTTTAAAATAAAACATGAGGAAGTGTTGCACTGTTAAAAACACATCAGGGGAAACCCTTAAATCTGACATCTCTACAATAAACTGAACGTTTTGTGAGGAAGTAAGAACAAACAGCTTCTTCTTCTTCTGCAGTTTTTCAGCAAAAATCAACTGATGTAATGTTTCATTGCAGCTTAAATGTGTTGCTCAAGTTCAGAGGATATGACTCAGAAAAGTAAAACTGTTCTTCTTATGAATTTCTAACGTGTTTTTTTTTTGGTTTTTACTGGTTAAACAGTTTGAACTGTTTGACTGATGAAACCAACTCAGCCGCTTAGAACTGGTGTGAACGAGAACATCAGTCCTGCAATAAAACCAGCAGCTAGTAATATCAAAACTTCTCTAGAATTAAGAGGAGAGGACAGTTTTAGCTGCTTTACATCGGCTTCCTGTAACATTTAAATTAACTTTAAGGTGCTCTCCCTTAATGAGCTCAGACCAGACTACATGACTAACTCCCTCGTTAACTATCCAATCATCTGCTGGAGCAACAGCAGAGAGAAAATCAGGAAACATTTAGGAGGCCTGAACTTTACAGGAACGTTCTCTCACTCGGTCCTGTAGGCCGCTGTGTCTCCATCAGCAGAGAAGGACCCAGATAGGACCAACTGGACTCTGACTGTGACGTCACCAAGGCAACGCATTAAGAAAAACGCCAGCGAGGAGGTAAACATGGAAGGAGCTGAGGTGGTTGCCTGGTTTCTGGTTTGTGTGTGTACATGGCAGAGGAAGCTTTCTACTACTGCTCTTCTTCTGCTGGGTTTTAAAAATGCTGCTTATTTTGTTTGGTGCTTTCTGTTGATGTCACATCCCGCTTTGAGTTTACCCAATCAGCACCGAGTCAACCTCAAGCTCCACTCAGGAGTTTTTTGGGCCGCTCGGAGAACATACATTAGGGTTAGGGCTGCAACTTTAGTCAATTATGCCCCAAAACTACCTTCCCTACCCTACCTGCTAAATACTTATAAAAGAAAGTGTCAAAACGTATCTTTTCACGTTAACATAGATAGACAGCCAGTCAGCCAGCCAGCCAGCCAGACAGATAGACAGGCAGACAGACAGACAGACAGACAGACAGACAGACAGACAGACAGACAGACAGATAGATAGATAGATAGATAGATAGATAGATAGATAGATAGATAGATAGATAGATAGATAGATAGATAGATAGATAGATAGATAGATAGACAGACAGATAGATAGATAGATAGATAGATCTAGTGAGATGAGCCTCCCACTGCCAGCATTGCTCTCCTACTCTTTGAAGATGTTGTACAGAGGATACGGGTGGGGAGGAGCAGAGGCATGATGGGTATTAAATGTCCTCATTATAATCTTAATGGTTCTGGTATTGTTATTATTTTATACACAGCCTCAGACATCAATGCATTCTTTCTCTATTGTTGTCTCTTGTTAATGTCAGACAGTCTCACCACATTAAACAACCAAAACAACCATCAAAACTCCAGAGAATTCAACATGGGGGATTTCTCAGGATATCTGGAGGAACCACAGATGATGAGATTAAAAGCAGAAATGACTTTCAATTTAAATTCAAGAACCACAACTGACTCTAATGTAGAGTTTCATATTCAAGATAAAACTGAGATGAGTCCTAACATTCATTTGTTTGAGTGTAATCCCCATCTGGCCACAAAAACCTCAGTGAAAATAGAAATGATTCACTTTCACTTTCAACTCAGAAATGTTGTTTTCTTGCATGTTTCTTTGGAATCTTTTACGATTTCCTTTTTACTAATTTACATATTTACTTAATGAATTTCCATTTTTTTCTTAAACTATTTGGTCATTTGCTTAATAATTACATTTATTTATATATTTATTTGCAGATAAGTCAGCGTTGGTCCTCCTCAGTCATCTCAGTAGTGCTTTTACTCAACTTGGTCCATTTTTATAAACAACTTTCTGTTAAATTTCAATGTAATTTGCTGAAATTTAACGGTTAATTTCCAGGATATGTAACAGATAGGTTGGTGCAATTTGGTGCAAAAGTATAAGAAGTATAAGAAAAATGATAAAAGTGAGGTTAAGTAGGTTTAATTGGTATTGGTATCTACTTACATTATTATTATATTTAGGTTTTTAGTTGTTCAATTGCATTAAATCTTAATAAATGACACTCTGACAGAGACGACATTATAAAACCTTTTCAAATAAATGAAACAAATGAATAAACAGATACACAACTACTCATTTTTCTCATCATTTGTACCAATCTGCACCACTTTCTCTATAATATATCATAAAAATGAATTATTATACCTGCTAATGACTGACCTGTGACATAAAGCTTTCCTGTAATCTCACTTTAATCTCACTTTTTGGTTTTATGTTGCTAAATAAAATCCAGATTAACATTTTCAGTCATCTCAGTATGCTTTTACTGAACTGGGTCCAGTTTTATAACACATTTCTATGTAATTTACTGAAATTTCCACAATATTTTACAGATAGGTTGGTGCAATTTGGTGCAAAGAAAAAAATAATAAGTTTAATTGGTAAGTGTGTGCTCATTATATTTGGGTTTCTTGCAGTAAATCTTGATTAATTCAACTCTGAATGAGTCTTAAATTGACAGAAAACATACTACATAACCAAATAAATGCAAAGAATGAACTACAACCTGAACTATTTTTCTTATAATTTGCACCAAACTGCACAACTAATTCTTTATCTCCTACAAATGAGCAGCAAATGAAAATTAAGGATATAAACTATTACTATGATGTCATCTTTAATGCCTTCACGTCTTGGTTGTACATTTTCGGGGGTTAAACAACATGACTGCTGTCTTCTATTTGAGGTATCGTTAATGCCAACTAAGAGTTGAAACATGTGAGGTCAGGACTCAAACAATGACATTGTTGTTTTGATTCTCTCTTAGAGGAACTTCTTTGCTTCCTTCATGAGAAAAACAGAGAGAACCCTTCATATCAACTATTAACGCCCCCGTCCTGGTCATTCTCACTTCTTAGTTTTTGTGTTAAGGTCAGCAGTGAAAACACACATGGGGGAGGAGGGAGGGTTGGGGGTGTTATATTTGAATGTCAGGGCATATCACACTTCCATAAAGTTTTGGAAGTTCCCAGAGACACATTAAAAAACAACAGCATGGTCAAAATTAAATGTTAAAGATCCCCCACTAAAAGGTCAAGCTTCAAAATATGCTGATAAGGTTATTAATGACTAAAATGATGCTTTGTTATTTTCTCAGAATTGACAAAGTTCCTCTATAGAGCAACTTATCAACCTATTGATAGTAAATTAATTAATAAGGGATATAAGTACAGCTGTGCAATCACAATAAAGGCATTAATTGAATTGAATTGAAGTGTTTTCTTCTCTATATTTTATTTTGCTTCATTTAAAACTCATTTTATTGTATTTTAAATGTTTATGTTTCATTATTTCATCCTTCTCAAAGCCCCTTTGGACTGAATAGTTATGAAAAGTATGTATTACTCTTTGTACTCTTTTATTAGGTATTGTTTTCTTTCCTTAATCTCAAACACTTCTGCATGTATTACTTTTTCTTTATTATGTAATTTCTTCTAATAAACATAGTTATGAAAGCTTAAACCTATAAAAACTCCCCTTACTAGACACCTTCTTTAACCACTAATCCAAATCTGCTGCACATGCTCAGTTTATTCCTCTCTATCAGGAATCAAACCTGTGACTTTAGAGTTACGTCACTCACAGTAGCTCCCACTCTGCCTCGAGGTCCTTGAACGCCACGGTCTCCTTTACTGCCCTGCAAGAAAAACAGACAATATTACACTGAGGAGATGTTTGGTAGATAAAAACTCAGAGTATTAAACAATATCTTTAACAATATTATAGTATTAAGTTGTGCTTTCTTGCAGGTTTAGTGTAGAATAATACAGAGTGTATATAATATTAGAATCTATTTAGACAGTAAATGTATTGTAGTTCTAGTTCTGAGTTCTGTTGTGAGCTTAAAGGGATAGTTTGCAGTTTTTGAAGTGAGGTTGTATAAGATACTTATTCATGATCAGTGTATTATCTGCAGTAGATCAGATTTGTAAACATGTTGCACACTGTATTACACTGCAGCAGCACTTTCTGACCCGACAGGAGCACCGACAGGGATTTGAGGCCCCACGAAAAGCCAAACCACACCTCCAGAACCCAACTGACCCATCCAAAGCTTTACATGACTCTACCAGTGCAGGCCTGCTACTATTTTGTAGTCTAATACTAACTGTACTGTATTTCCTGAAGTCAATATTTGATGCAAGCTGATATCATCTGTAAGTAATGTGCATTAGACTGCCTTTTACACTCTAAATGTAATGCCAAAAACAAGACAGATAAAGCCTTTTTAATGAGTACAGTGTAAATAAAATATTCTTTTAATGTATAATCATTGCAACAGTGATAACCAAAGGAAAGTAGGGAGTCGTGAGGGAATTACCCTTCAAATGTTATAAGTGGAATGATGTTTAGGGGTTTTAAGGATCCAGCAATGAGTGGATTATAAGGTTATTGTATTGGGTCATTTTTAACAATAGGATGGTTCATGGGGGGTCATTTTGGGTGAGGTGCTGGGAAAACAGGAAGTCAGCCTGACGCTTGGCAGGCCAGAGGTCTGAAATGTTCTTGTTCTGACTCACAATATCTCGATGCATGAGTCTTTGATTTTTAACCGTCAGCTGTCCAGTGAAAATATTCTAAGACTGAATGCTCCTGAAAATGTCAAATGGTGTAACCGCAAAAGAATGATAAATATTAAATATTTTATCCACCTACAGTGTATTTAAGTGGACTTATACTAATAATTACTTCATTTTAAAACATCTAATGAAAAGAAACATTTTAATTTTAAAGCATTTTGTCAATATTAAACACGGCATATCTTAAAAACAACCATTTTTTCTAAATAAGTTTTGACAAATGATGTAAAATTAGTTAAAAACATAGTGTTGTGTTGCTAATAGTGGATTATACTTATTCCACATTTTAGTTCACTTTTATTTTCCTGTAAATAATCAAACAACTAATGAAAAAAAATACTGGTTACACCATTGGACGCTAGGTCATTGACCCTTGTATCTGATTTCTCTCGTTAATGAATCAAAACAAACTTAATTTGTGTTGAGCTGGTGTGACGTTGAGGCTCGTTAAGTACAGAACCATCTTTGATCAATACATCAATGCTTTATCCAGAATAACAGCAGATTTTACAAATTCTTCCTAGTCTGGCAATAAGATGCAAATTCTGCATTAAAGCATGATGAAATTTGAGGTTGAAATGTGTAAAGACACATTGAGCGTTTTGACTCAATAACATTTTGGATGAAATATGAATCATTTCAGCAGCTTTTCTGAAACTGAGAGTCAACTGACGAGAAAAATGTAATTTCTCAGAAACCGCACTTGATGTTGAAAGAACTCAAATGATCCTGAACACTTTCCCTTTTACTCACTCACCGATGAACTTAATCTAACCTGAGGATGCAAATGTCATCAATAAACAGGAATCATATTATCAACAGTGTGTGGAGAACCGCACCCTTCCTCCCTCTTCTCCTTCTCTCCCTTTCCCTTTCTCTCTCTCGACCCACATCAGTCGAGGCAGACGGCCGCCCACCTGGAGCTCGGTTCTGCATAAGTGGTTTCTTCCCATTAAAAGGAGGAGTTTAACTTGCTGCTGCCACCAAGTGTTTGCTCATGTGGGAATGTTTGGTCTCTTTAAATTAAAAAGTTCTGTCTAGACTTGCTCTAAAGTGCTGTAAAGTGCCTTGAGATGATTTAATGATTGAATTTTGTTGAAATAGATACACATAAAGCTTAATAAACTGAAATTGTATAAAGTAACCGTAAAACTAAACTAATCTCCAGCACCACTGTAAGGAACCTCAGAGTTATATTTGATCAGGATCTGTCCTTTAATTCCCACATAAAACATATTTCAAGGGCTGCCTTCTTTCATCTGCGTAATATTGCAAGAATTAGACATATCCTGTCTCAAAATGATGCTGAAAAACTAGTCCATGCATTTGTTACTTCTAGGCTTGACTACTGTAATTCATTATTATCAGGCTGTCCTAATAAGTCTCTAAAGACTCTCCAGCTGGTCCAGAATGCAGCTGCTCATGTTCTGACAAAAACTAGAAAGAGAGATCATATTACTCCCATCTTGGCTTCACTGCATTGGCTTCCCGTAAAATTCAGAATAGAATTCAAAATCCTTCTCCTCACCTTCAAAGCTCTTAATGGTCAGGCTCCATCATATCTCAAAGAACTGATAGTACCTTATGTACCTACTAGAAGACTGCGCTCCCAGCATGTAGGTCTACTTGTGGTTCCTAGTATCTCTAAAAGTAGAACAGGAGGTAGAGCCTTCAGCTATCAGGCTCCTCTCCTGTGGAACCATCTTCCAGATTTGGTCCGGGGGGCAGACACCCTCTCTACATTTAAGAGTAGGCTTAAAACTTTCCTTTTTGATAAAGCTTATAGTTAGGGCTCTTTGAGCTCTTAGCTTATGCTGCTATAGGCTTAGATTGCCGGGGGACCCCCATGATGCACTGAGCCCCTCTCTCCTTCTCCCTCTCTCTCTCTCTATCCATCCATCTATATTCATTAACATTCATGTACTATTAATGCATTCAATAACCTAAACTTCTTCCCCGGAGTTGTCTGAGCTTTCTGGTCTCACAGGTAATCTGGGCCTGTAGACGTCCGGATGACGGATTCCAGTCCTGGACCTTCTAGCTTCATTGTTGATTTTCATTGTGCTTCCTCCTCTATCCTTCCTCTCTCTCCTCTTCCTCTCTATCCTTCCTCTATCCTTCCTTTCTCTCCTCTCAACCCAACCGGTCGAGGCAGATGTTCTCCCACTCTGAGTCTGGTTCTGAGGTTACTTCCTGTTAAAAGGGAGTTTTTTCTCTCCACTGTTGCTCATGTGGGAATGTTGGGTCTCTTTAAAGTTAAAACCTGAAGAGTTCGGTTTAGAACCTGCTCTATGTGTAAAGTGCCTTGAGATAACTTTGTTGTGATTTGGCGCTATACAAATAAAGATTGATTGATAGATTGAATCTAAAATACTGAGTAAATGTCTGTAAATATTAATAAAGATTTAATTTGCTGCGTTGATGCTCTCGGACACAGCAGCCGTTGTGTTTGTTACCTTGGCACCGAACGGTCCAGGCTCTCCCATCAGACCAGGGACTCCAATGGGACCCTGAGGAGACAAACAGTAGAGTTTGTAAGATTTCGGGGGGAAACAGTTTGTATTTTATCACTGCAATTTAATCTAAACCTTGTAGACTCACATCTTCTCCAGGATCGCCGTCACTGCCTGGAACGCCGTCTTTACCTTTATTACCCTGAGAGGAGGAGGAGGAGGAGAAGAAGAAGAAGAAGAAGAAGAAGAAGAAGAAGAAGAAGAAGAAGAAGAAGAAGAAGAAGAAGAAGAAGAAGAAGAAGAAGAAGAAGAAGAAGAAGAAGAAGAAGAAGAGAAGAAGAGGAAGGAGAAGGAGAAGAAGAAGAAGAAGATGAAGAAGAAGAAGAAGAAGAAGAAGATGAAGAAGAAGAAGAGATAACAGTGAACAGAATAAACTTGTGTGGTTGGAAGAAGAATTATAGACGTTTCATTTGTAAAACATTCCCGAAAATCAATATAATTGAATCCCATTTGTAGGCTTATTATGCTATTATATAATCAAAATAGTGTCTTGATGACCTTGATATGGTGAACATGCAG
The DNA here is from genome assembly GCF_027409825.1 of Scomber japonicus. Taxonomy (NCBI): domain Eukaryota; kingdom Metazoa; phylum Chordata; class Actinopteri; order Scombriformes; family Scombridae; genus Scomber; species Scomber japonicus. Next base: position 32,224,253 of record NC_070587.1, on the reverse strand, counting down.
GCCTCCGGCAGTCAGTCAGTCAGTCAGTCAGTCAGTCAGTCAAAAACTAAGACTAAAACTAAAACTAGCAGTGAAAAAATAATTAACTGTAAAAAACAAACAAAACCTAAATAAAAACTACAATGAACAAAGCAAAACTAACTCAAACTAAACTGAATTGCAGATAAAATCAGCTTAGCTTTCTTTTCATTTTTCTCCATTTTTACTGTATTGTGTTCAGTTTGACTTCTGGAGATAACGGGCTAGTACCAGCAGGTTGCAGGAGAGCAGACACTGGCTGCTGCATAACACACAAGAAGAAAATGCTTAATATGCAATTTATGATTCTCTATGGAGAAGAAGAAGAAGTTGTTCCAGGCAGAAAACATCACAGCCCAATATGGGTATATTTAGACTCTGATCCCACAGGAGATAAAAGTGAAAGTGTGGTGATGAAGAGTGATGGGAACATTTGTGGGAAAAAAGCTAAAAAGGGGAAAATCCCACTTATGTGAAAGTCCAACACAGCTCCATGATCCCTCAGCCCTATGTTCCCTCAGCTGTATGTTCCCTTAGCCCCATGTTCCCTCAGCTGTATGTTCCCTTAGCCCCATGTTCCCTTAGCCCCATGTTCCCTCAGCTGTATGTTCCCTTAGCCCCATGTTCCCTCAGCCCTATGTTCCCTCAGCTGTATGTTCCCTTAGCCCCATGTTCCCTCAGCTGTATGTTCCCTTAGCCCCATGTTCCCTCAGCTGTATGTTCCCTTAGCCCCATGTTCCCTTAGCCCCATGTTCCCTCAGCTGTATGTTCCCTTAGCCCCATGTTCCCTCAGCTGTATGTTCCCTCAGCTGTATGTTCCCTTAGCCCCATGTTCCCTCAGCTGTATGTTCCCTCAGCTGTATGTTCCCTTAGCCCCATGTTCCCTCAGCTCCATGTTCCCTTAGCCCCATGTTCCCTTAGCCCCATGTTCCCTTAGCCCCATGTTCCCTCAGACTAAACTAAACTCACATTCAGGAGGCAAATTTCTGCTGAGACTTTCAAATCTAGTCTGAAAACACAACTTTTCTCTCTACATCAAATCACTACAAACTCTAACTTGCTGTCATATAATCTCTATTTTTAGATCTCTGACCTCAGTGCTGTTGTTTTATCAACATTACTATCTGTGTGTACTTCCACGTGCCATGGAAAGTGTCACAGAGACTCTTTGGGTGTTGATGAAACTTTAAAACCTGTCCAGCTGGTTCAACCGGTGGAAAGTAAAAGTCAGCTCAAATTTCCGGACACATTGCGGAAGATCATTGAACTCGAGCTCACTTACTGTAAAACCATTGTGGTATCTTTCAAAACGTGCACAGACACATTTTATCTATGCTGAGTTTAAACCTGGAAAGACCCATTTTTCTTAAGACACTTCCCGTTCTGTATCTGGTTTCGCATCGATGTATCTGACAGTTTGATTTTATTTTTAGATTAGGTTGTCAGTCAGGTTTCTCTCGTCATCATATATTTAAGATGAAACTGCAAACGCCCTTCTGTTTCAAATGACTGCAAATAACACAAACTCACTTCAGTACAAGGCAACGCAATTATTTATATTCAAAGATCTCTATAAAAAAAATTAATTCAAAGAAATCAAAATCAATCTGTAATTAAAGCAACAACCAAATGAGAGTTTCAAGAAAATAATATTAAATAAATAGTAAAAGTCAATCTGCTTTTATACTATTTATTGTTTGTTTTATTCATTTAAACAGACTGTAATGTTTTATGTTTACTGTATGAAACACTGGAGACACTTAAGTTTGATATAAATCTGAAGCATGAATATATGAACTTTGTAATGGATTACTTTATGTATAATAACTTTAGTGCTTTAGGGCATATATAACAATGCATATATATGGTAATATGTGTATAATTTAACTGTATTATTATATGTACATTGTCTATTGTTTCCCTTATTGTCAACAAATCCAATAAAATGACCGAAACTCTTCTTTACATCATCTGAGGCTCTTTAAAAACAGATCATAAATATACTTATTTAATAGTTTAAATAATTAAAACAGCTCAGTTATTGGTTGGAAATACTTGAAAAAGATTTGAAAATGTGTAATATTTAAAAATAAGATGATTAACAAACATAAAACTGAGGCATAAATATTATTTTGTTATTTTACTTTACATACTATGGTACTTTTGGGGATATATAACTATGCATTTATAAGGAAATATGTGTTTATATCTTAACTGTATGTGAATTATATAACGTTCCAATTATTATAAATGTTTTATGTTTGTTATGAACATTGGGATTTATTGAATGATGTAAAAAGGGTTGGTGTTATAAGTAAATGCTCAGCCTGCACCTTTTCAGTCAGAAACTCCTTTATTTATTTAATTGCTTGTTTGTTTTTACTTTTATTATTTTTCCAGGAACAAGGACATTCACTTTATTTCTACATGTGTACTTGAGTTTAACCCTTACATACTGTTTCCTAATTAAAATGGAAATAAAATGCATCTTTGTAAAAGTAAATTGTAAAAGTCTTTTTTTTCCTCCATAAGATTAATCAAACCATTATTAATGACTGACTGGAAATGTATGACTGTGATTTGATTAATTACATGTCAGAATATGAAAAGTATGTAAAGGGTTAATGACCGAAATAAACTAAACTAACAATGAGAATAAAGGAACTGATTTAAATTGAATCGATCTACTTTCACTTTTACTTTTATTGGAATTTCCTTTTTCTTTTCTCTTTTGTTAATCGCTGTCAAACAAACAATTAAACAAACTGTCTGGTTTCATTTGAGTCACTTCCTGTGCTGACAGTCAAGATAAGATAAGATGAATGTTTGTGTGTTTCAGCTCAGAGGTTATCAGGTTTATCAAAGGTTTTCTTGTCAGAGTAAAACCTGTACTCTACCTAGATTACACATCTATAACTTAAATAAGAAGTTATGATTAAGCATGAATCCATAAATGCTGTCAGCAAACATCTCAAAACACTCTTGAAAAAGTGAGATGACTGTTTTGTTTTACGTTCCCACAAAGCTTTAAGCATCAGAGACAGCTCAGAGTAAATGTCACATGACTGATACTCTTTAGGCGAAATCTGCCTTTAAATAGATAAGCATAGTTAGAATCATCAGGTGTGTAATAGGGCTGGGCCAAAAAAAAAAAATCGATTTTTATATTAATGGTGATTTTTTTCTGCTGTTTTTTAAAAATCGATTCTCATACAAGAATCGATCTATATTTATTTATTTTAAAAAACTTTTTCTTTAATTATTTTTTTGTTTCTAAAGACCAGCTAAGTGTAGCAGTTTAGTTTGTTACCAGCAGAACTGAAATCAGCCCCAACAGTGAACATTTTTAAATCCAGGTTAAAAACATTTCTCTTCTCCTGAGCTTATGATTGAGCTCTTTTAAAGCACTTTACATTTTAATCTTTCATTTGCACTCTATGTCCTTTTAATGATTTTAAAGCTAATTTATTATTTTATGCTGCAATCATTTTATTTATGTCTTTCTATTTTTCTGTACTTTGTTTTTATTATGGGGGGGGCGGGGGGGGTTAATTGTATGTTTTAATGTTTCTCAAATGACATGTTTTTCTGTTTTATATAAAGCACATTGAGTTGCCATTGTGTATGAAATGCTCTATATAAATAAACCTGCCTTGCCTTGCCTTATTGTAAGATGTTGGTGGATGAGGATGTTTTTTGTGAGGGTAGGTACACAGTTTTTTAAAATAAATCTTACAAACTGATGTGATGTGTGTATTGTTGTTTTTTGTAAATATGACTTATGATGTATTATCAAGTGTTTGGTTCAACCTGTTCTTGTTTAAGGAAAGAAAAATCACAATAATGAAAATATAAAATCGCAACACTTGTTTAATCAGGATCTCAATTTAAATCGAACCGGGACCCAAAAATCGTTAGAGAATCGAATCGGCACAAAAGCATATCGGCCCAGCCCTAGTGTGTAACTTCACTTTGACCTTCTCACTGACACAGCTTTATCTTTACTTTCTTTTTTACTTTCTGTATTACCCCACTCTTATTTTGACATCTCTAAATGGGCCGTTGACCTTGTAAAATAAAGAATAGAAAGTAAAACTATTATTTTTAAAATCCCTTTCAGCAATTTTGGTATTTTTCTTCACTCATAAGTGAAAGTTTCAGGGGGCAGTTCTGTATCATGTTATAAAAGAAAAACTACCAGAAACTACTTGAATACTCTTTCTTCCTCCTAGGGATGAAGTGATAACTAACAGGTGGTATTTGTTTCTTGTTTAAAACACCCAAAAAATGTACACTTCCTGTTTATAAAAGTCACATTGAAAGTCAAATGATATAGAAGGTCTAAGGAGAAGTTAGAAAAGGTCATTTTCATAATATTTTCATGTGATTGGGATGATGTGAGATCATCTGACAGCAACATCAACAAGCTTGTTTTGTTTAGATAAAGGAGAACCCTAACTCTATTTTATGATATAATTCAGTCATCTCAATATAAGCTGCCAAAACCATCGTTATCTTAGCTTAGCTTAGCTTAGCTTAGCATGATGTCACTGCTGTTTCTGGTAATCTTGGGAAAAACCTTCGCTCACTGACTTTATCTGTTTATCAGTGTTGAACAAACAAGATATAACATGTTAGTGAGTGGGTTTCTAGTTGGTGCCTGTATTCATGAGTCAAGTTAGCTGTTTCACTCTGCTTCCGGTCTTTAGCTTTCCCAAATGTTCAAGTCTGTCTTCAGTCAAATGAACATGAAGTGTGTTTATGTGTGTGTAATGATTCCTCCTGTTCATACTGACCATTAGATCCTTCATCATGTTTACAATGGAAGTGATGGAGGACTAAATCCACAGTCCTCCTTCTGTGGAAACATGGATTTAAAAGTTGATGTGAAGCTAATATGAAGCTTCAGAGTCCAAATGAGTCAAATCTTCATCTTCTATGTTTCAACGTTACAGTGTTTTTACTAGCAAAGTCTTTTTGTTACTATACTTCCACCACAGAGAAGTGGATATCCACTTGAGATAATAACTCAGACTGCTGAAGTCAGTATGAACAGGAGGAATGATTACAGAGAGGAAAACCTCATTCACTGCTCATATGAAAACCTGACTGCTGATTTAAGACACTTAAACTCTCACTTAGGTACAAATGAATCTTTTATTTAATCATTTATATCTATTCATGCAAACATTAGTCTGTTAAACTGCAGACTTTCACATTTTTATCTTCTCTCTGTTATCTCTTGGGTTTGGTTTCCTGACTGCATGCGGTTGTTATCAACAATCCAAACGTCTGACTTTCCCACCAGCACATGAACGCATCTGAGTCATTTCAAAACCCTCACTTCATGCTCTGTGTTTAGGACATGAGAGTGAAAGTTTGTGATATTACTGTGAGCAATTTTAATGACCTGAAGAGAGTCACAGTGAGAGAGAGGGAGAGAGGGAGAGAGGGAGAGAGAGATAGAGAGAGAGTGTGTGTGTAGCTTGGTTGTTGGTTTAAACAATGCCACATGATGTTTGTAAAGGTCACTCTCTCACACACTGCTGAGTCATATGTTAGCATAATGATATTTGTCTCTCGTGCTCTTGTTTTTTTTGTTTTGTTTTTTGTTTTACTTTGACTAATTGGGGATTTTTTTTTCTCCACCTATTTACTCACTGATGGACAGAGAAATAAACACAGATCAACCAAAAGAATCCACCGCCTCCATTACTTACAATGCAGCTCAACCTTTAACAGTTAATTTGGAGATGTAGGTGCGTTATGTAGCTTGTAGCTGTTAGCCTCCACTTCATTTTAACTTCTTCATTTTTACTCGCTGACTCATGTCATGTGACTTTAGTTTCATCAGATTGCATCGCTCCATGTGAGACACAACAGACACGAACCTCTCCCTCAGTATCAGATCAGCAGACAATGACTCATTATAAAAAGCTTTTAATGACCCGCCCGATCACAGTTATATTATATATATATATATATTATATATATAATATTGTTTTTTCAATAGTTTAATATTTTTTATTTTATATTAATCTTATCTATCTATGCCTGATGATGTTTTTTTTTATTGTGTTTTTGTGTATTTTTGCTTAAAATGTGCGTATTTTATTATGTAAAGCACTTTGTAATCTTAGTTTGTAAAGGTGCTATAGTTATATTATTATATTATTATTATTATTATACCAGGATAAACAGGGATAGTGATATTTAGTTTGATGTTTATATTTAAGTTCCTTTAATTCTATAGTCATTTCCTGCAAAGTTCCTCAGTTATATGCAGGTATTAAAGTTCATATTTGGGGGTATTTTACAAGAGAGGGAGAACAACTAGGTAGAAAACATAACAAATAAAAGAGAAAAATGTGTTTTCGTTGAGAAATGTATATTTCATTATATTTGTGAGTCTTAAATGTCTTTAATTGATGGTGAATAATCTTTGTGTGCCAAACGATATATTAACTTATATATTAGATTCGGTTTTTAAATATATTAATAAAAATATCTGCTGTTTAAGGACATTTCTTTAACCTTTGTGTCGTCCTCCCGGGTCAAATTGACCCTATCTGTTCCTTTCTTCCCTTCCATCCTCCCTCCCTTCTTCCTCCCTTCCATCCTTCCTTCCTCTCTCCTTTCCTTCCTTCCTCCCTCCTTTCCTTCCTTCTTCCTCCCTCCTTTCCTTCCATCTTCCTTCCTTCCTTCCCTCCCTCTCTCATTTCCTTCCTCCTTTCCATCCTTCCTTCCTTCCCTCCCTCCCTCCTTTCCTTCCTCGCTCCTTTCCTTCCTTCTTCCTCCCTTCCATCCATCCTTCCTTCCTAACTTCCTTGACTCGAGGACAACAGGAGGGTTAAAAGGGTTACGCAGCATTCATGTGTGCTTATTATAAAGTTATTTTTAAAAGAAACATCCTGATATGCTAATATGTAGTTTGATTTACAAAGAAGAAAACTTAACAACTAAACCAACTTTCTTTCTGTTGTTTTGTTATAATTTGTCATTTTTACATTGCAGCAACTTTTGAGAAAAATGTCCTAAAACTAACCATTAAATATCTGCAAATACCTCCGAATATCTGCAGGTGATTATAATAAAATTAAAGGACCTGTAAAATAACCATACCAATTAAGCTCCCTTTAAACAAAGTCTACTCATCACCACCGGTTTCATGTGTGTGTGTGTGTGTGTGAGATTTTTTCTGTTTTTATTTGAATAACATTTGGAGACTTTACCTAAAGTTTCACATAAAATGAAAATGATGACACTGGTTTTATTTCCTGTTGATTGTTTCTGATTTATATTGCGTACTCTTGTTTTACGAATGACGACTTTACAAAATAAAGTACATTTTCAATAATGTAACAGTGATGCAAAAACAAACCTAACTTTGACTGATGCTGTGAGAAATCTGAATATTTACGACAGGAATCTGTTCAGTAATGTCTGAAACTCTCTGCAGCTACAGTGAGACTCTGAACTAGTTGAGGTCACTGCGGTTTCAGTATTACCTCTTATCTTACAGTCATCTTATCTTACTGTTAGTCATTGTGAAAACAATCAAACAAAACCGCAGACCCATGAGACCACTACTGTCCGCACCCACCCACACACACACACACACACAGCCACACACACACACACACACACACACACACACACACACACACTGTACAGTCACACTCTGAGGTATGTAAACAATGTATGACATATGATTATAAAATCCCTTATCATATGTTCTGGGGTTTTCTTCATTGTTCTCTCTCTCTCTCTCTCTCTCTCTCTCTCTCTCTGTGTGTGTGTGTGTGTGTGTGTGTGTACCTTGGGTCCGCCCGGTCCAGAGCCTCCAGGCAGTCCAGGATAACCCTGAGGAGGGCAAACAGGAAATATTCTGTTCAGATTATCTCATATTATAAAATGCACACATCACTCAATCTGCTCTCATTTCAGAATAAAAGCATGTGAAGAAGCTCATTAGAAATCAGCCATTAAAGGACTAACTTACTCAAATTACTCTGACTCAATCTCACATTATACTTGTCTCATCTAGGAGTGTGTGTGATGTAATGTGCTGCTGCGGAAAGGTAATGAAACTCACTGCGGGAAGACTAAACCGCAATAACCCAACACACTGAAGCATGACACAATACAGAGACATTAATGAGTCTATATGATTATATGTGTGTTTGCTTTGTAGAGCAAAGGTTTTTATTCTAAGTAGAAAAAAGCACCAAACACATTAAAATATCAATTATGAGAGTCTCTTGAGACGAATTTGATTAAGTATTGTAGCTGTGTTTACAAGTTTGAAGTTAATTTATTAATTTATATAATGATTAGAGAGTTTTTAAAAAATTGACAGTCATGATAATAATCAACTAATCTGGTAATTTTATATTTCCAAATAAAGAAAAAATAATTAGAAAGAAAAGTCAAATGTGAGTGATGCTATGCAGAGTTTATAGTAAGTAAGATAAGATAATATATTCCTTTATTAGGGAAATCTGCAGGACTGCAGCAGCAAAGTGGAAAGTAAAAATAGAAAAGCAGCAATTAAAAATAAATAAATAAAAATAATAATTAAATAAATAAAAACAAAAAATAAATATAAGAATAAAAAACAACAAATAAATACTACTAATAAAAAATAAAAAATAATAATAAATAAATAAAAAGTAATAAAAAACAATAAAAATGAAAATGAAAATAATAAATACTAAAAAAAATAAACAAATAAAAATAATGACTAAAAATACAAAATAAAAATAAAAAGTCAGGGGTTTCACATCAGTGCTTCTCAAACTTCTTGGCTTGTGTCTGCTTAAATAAAGTAAAGTCTACCCTAACCTCTCATCACATGTTGCACTGTTGTTTTATCTGAAGCCTCGAGGAGATAAAATAAAGCAAAAATTAAGAGGAAAACTTGCATTAAAAAAAACTATTCTGTATGTCAGAAATATGTTTTTTCTTGTCCAAACAACCTGTGATCCCTTAAATGAACCCAGTGACCCTTTGTTGGGTCCAAACTGCACGTCAATGATTTAACTGAGCAGAAATGATGATGATGATGAAGATCTTTCTTACGGTGTATCCTCTCTCGCCGAAGTCACCAGGAAACCCGGGTGCTCCGATTTGACCCTGTGAGAGAAGATCAGACAATTAGAGAGACTTCAGGTCAGCGTGTGCCCTCTAGTGACCTCCACTGGTGAGCAGGAGGAAGTGCAACAAGGCACAAAACGCCCCCCAAAAAATCATGTTTGAGACTAACAGTTGTTTATGAACTTATGCAGATATACTGTGAACTTAAAATGGCAGGAAAATAATATTCAGGTGAGATACAGAGAAAATAAGAGCACTTCAGATTTTCTCTTTCTGGCCTTTAAAGTATATCTTATTTCCGTACCTTCACTCCGTCTGGGCCTTGAGGACCCTCTTGGCCTCTGTCACCCAGGGAGCCCTGAACAGGAAACACACAGACAAGAACATCAATACAAAACACATGATTTAAAAAAAATATAGAAAGAATATTTTAGTATGAATGAACCTTTAAAATCCAAAAATGTGATTTTGGATTCAATTGTTTGTATTAAAAAGACTTTCCTTGTTACATAAAGTCATAAGAACTGATTTTTACTTTACTTTTACTTTTAAATTCTTTTGCTCTGTTTTTTATAGATTTGAGAAAGTATTGCTGTCTGCAGGGTTGGGAAGGTTACTGTGGAAATGTAATAGATTACAGATTACTAGTTACTCTGTTTATAATGTAATAAGTAATGTAACTATTTCAATGACTTCATCAAAGTAATGTAACTTATTACATTTGATGACTTTTATCATTTTATAACCAATGTTTTCATCTGTCCTTCCTTCCTTCCTTCCTTCCTTCCCTCCATCTGTCCTTCATTCCTTCCATCCGTCCTTCCTACCTTCTTTCTCTCCTTCCTTTGTTCATTCGTTCCTTCCTTTCTTTTGTTTCTTTTTCTTCTTTCTGTCATTCCTTCCTTCCATCCTTCCATCTGTCCTTCCTTCCTTCCTTTATGTCTTCTTTTCCTTGCTTCCTTCATGTATTCTTTGCTTTCCTTCCTTCCTTCCTTGCTTCATTGCTTCCTTCCTGCCTTCATGTCTTCTTTTCCTTGCTTCCTTCCTTCCTTCATGTCTTCTTTTCCTTTCTTCCTTTCTTCCTTCCTTCCTTCCTTCCTTGATGTCTTCTTTTCCTTGCTTCCTTCCTTCCTTCCTTTCTTCCTTCCTTTTCATGGATACTGACATGATTTATAAGAAGATCATTTCTTATAAAGCAACATTTATCTCTCATTTTAAATGTATTCATTAGTTCATGTAGATTTTAGAATATAAAATAATAAAGTGGGTTTAATTGGTACTGTGACTCCATTTAAGACCATGTGTGCTCCAAATAAGCCCACATCATGATTTATTTACTAAATATATATATATATATATATACAATATATACATTTAAAAGAATTAAAAACAGCAATATATGTATTCAATAACATGTTAAATATTAAAATATGAGGAACAAACCCTCCTGACTTCAGATGTAACCTCCTTTATAATCATCAATATTTCCATCAGTAACTATAACAGATTACACAACACTGGTTTTAAGTTTGCAAATAAAAAAAAAACTACATTTATTTGTGTGTATCAGCTAAAAACGCTCCTTTATATGTTGAATATTCAACAAAACTTTGAGTGTTTTCTGTTTAACATCATTTAAGGACATTTGTCCAAGTAGTTAAAATCCTCAGGAAACATAAATACAGTTTATTTTGTGTATATAAATAAATGTAAACGTGTGTTTAAAGCTTGTTTACCTTGATACCTTCACCTCCATCTGATCCTGAAGGCCCAGCGTCACCACTCGGGCCCTGAAATGAATCAAATAATCACATAAAAATCAATTCATTAATTCAGTTTGTGTAACACTAAACATCATAATTCAGATTAGAGCAACAATTAATAAAAGATGGAAGGAAAATCTTGAATAAAACATCAAATAAAAAGGTTACAGAAGAAGGAAAGGTAGATGCTGCACACTTTACATTATATTTATGTTCAGTTTTGATATAATTAATAATAACAATAACACATTTAATCTATGCACTGCTTTTAAAGAGGCAAAATGCTTCACATGACATAAATAAAACCCAACTAAAGGTGTTTGAGTCCTGTTTAAGTGAGAAATACATTTACATAAAGATTAAAATCAGCTGCTGAACAAGTGAAACTGGAATCTAAAGCTGCATTTATTTAAAAAGAGGAAAAAAGGGGAATAATTGCAGTTTAATTTAGGGATTCAGCTTTTATAGATAGATTATCCTCTCTTTTCATTAAGCAGCTGCAGCGTCTGTCGGCTGGTGAAACCCCCTAAATTCACCACCAGTGTTTCTTTTTATTGCTTCACTGCTCCACCTGCTCGCTGATGAAGTGAAACAGTCGGCCATTATGGCTCAATGTGGGTCAATAGGAGCCAAAACATCAGCTGATTTCCAAACATGCTCCTATCTGATGAACTCAATCAATTTATAAACCACTTAGATAAAGTCCTGTATTGATTTTAAAGAACGTCTTGGTCTCACAGCAGCCTGATAGTCCGACATGTTTACAGTTTATGAGCCAGGTCGACCCACTCAGGAGCCTTTAAATTGTTCTAAAGTGCAAAACAAAAGCTTTTGGAGAGGCAGCTTTTAGTTTTTATGCTCTGAGCTTTTAAAATATGTCAAAATGTAGCTGTTAAAATGTTGTAATCCCTCTGAAATCCTGTGTTTTTCTTCTGTTTCTCCTGTGCATTCTCTGTTATCAGCTCTGTTCAGGGTTCCCACTCCTTGTTTCTATGTTTATTACTCAGACATTTGATGTGCAGTCTATGGCTATAATTTATCTATGAAAAATAGATATGACAAATGCATCATAGAATAATGCAAGCATTCACAGATTACAGAAATCAGAAATATGTTGCATCTCACTGCACAGCCAACTTGGTGAACGACACGCTCACTTCTGCTCCTCTGCCATGCGACATTTGACCTTTTTTCTCATTTTCCATATGTTTTCCATGACTGGAAAATTGGTCAATCATTTTCCAGGTTTTCCAGGACACGTGGGAACCCTGCTGTTATCGTCTGTGAAGCATTCTCCTGTATGAAAGCTGCTACACATATAAAGTTTATTTGATGCAGCAGAGTTCATTTCTGCACAAACAGAAGAGTTGAGAAGTTTCCTTACAGTCTCACCAGGACCTCCGACTCCTCCGCGAGGTCCCTCCATACCGCTGTCCCCCTGTCCGCAGGAAGAGATGATAAAGGGTTAAAAAGTAGCTGAACATCATCATCATAAGGATTATAAACAGGAAGAGGAATTACAATGTAAGGGAAGAGGGAAAAGTATGAAAATCACAGAAAAATTGTTCAGATTTTCTGCTTTAGAGGTTTTTTCCACCCTGATCATGAATATAATCCTCTGTATTTAATTCATTCATATATTAAACATTAATCAGCAGCTTCTGTGCAAAATAATCAATATTATTTATAGGTTATTATTTAATGGTTTTACTGGTCTGGCCCTCTAATTAAAATGAGTTATAGACAATCAAGGATTTCATTCACAACCTGTAAAAAAACAATTACATTAATTGATTTTTTGGCCATTTAAAGAACCACAACATGTATTTATAATGCTTAAATATGTCGGCCATAAACTAAATGATCTTTAAGGATCTGTAGAGCTGCTGGGAACTGCAGAGGAGAGTTTATCACAACATGAGACTCATATTTAACCCTTCACATACTGTTCATATTATCTCCTCGCAGTTTGTTCTCCTCATAAAAAGTGTCTATACCAAATTTTGAAGCACAGATGTGTTTAGAAAGCATCAATAGTCAATAATCTGACTGATCAATAAATGTGATTAAACCTTGATTCATGTTTCAGAGAGCAGAGAGAGTGTATTTTTTAGCTTTTACATCACTAAACATGAAAATATAACAAAGCACTAATGATTCAAATGTCTCTTTTTGGTAGTTTTGAGTCTCTTTAGTTTCTCCATCTCTAAGTTACCATGGCAACTAGATGGCAGCTGTCACTCAAACTAACTGTAGGTTGTTTTTAGTCATTTTTTCATCTCTTTTTGGTAGTTTTTAGGTTTCTTTAGTCAGTTTAAGTCTCTTTTTAGTCATTTTTTCATCTGTTTTTGGTGTCAGTCTTCACTGCTACATAATAAAAAGAAATCCTCATAACTACTATCTTATTAAAACTATCAACTATTCATGTAACTAAAACACATGGCAATAGATACGGCTCAAAGTAGACGGGTCACCTAAACAGCAGAGGGTTTTAAAAAGCTTTGTGTAAACAAAAGTGGAGTTAATGTTTATTTTTAGAGTATAATTGCAGTTAATTCATCATATTGTCACTAGCTGTTTGACAGCTGCTCCGTCTGCCGGCTGGGAAACCCCCTAAAATTCACTGCTCCAGCTGGTCGTTAAAGTCTCGCCAGGACCGCCGGGCGTGAGTCAAAGCGGTCGCCATAGGAACCAAAACTCCAGGTGGTTTCCAAACATGTGGAGGACGAACATCTGGATCTCTACTCGGGTCAACAGGTGCTTTCATGAACAGTCTCTACCTTCATTTCTTTTAGTTTGAGAGTCATAGTGAGGCCAGAAGCTGCTCTATGATTATATGATTTTTGATTTGGGAATATATAAATGAATTTGACGTGCTTGAAAAGAAAAGTGTACACATGTTTAATTTACCTTCAGACCGAGGTCTCCTGACTCTCCTGGGTCTCCTATGAGTCCAGGTTCTCCCTGTTCAAAAAGAAAAAAAGAAGGAAAAATGTGTTTAATTTTAAGTATTGATGCAAGTAACCCCTTAATTAACAATTAATCTGATTATTTTTAATTAAAATCAATTCAATTTGTCTGTAAAATGTAAGAAAATGGTGAAAAATGCTCATTATAATTTCCCAAAGCTGTATTCAATATTCAGTTTAATGAGTTTCCACCACCGTTAGCCCCAAGAATCAGGACATCTGGAAGAACAGCGTCAGAATTTCCTGATGGACTTTAAATGCCACACAGCTGGCATTAAGTCATATGTCTATACCGGTAAATCAATGAAGAGTAAGCGGTTGTTCGTCTGGGTTGATGAGTTAACAAAGGATAAAGCTAAGCTAGGCTAAGCTAAGCTAAGCCTCATCTCAGTCTCGTGTGTTGCTGCTGAGCCGGTGTTTTTGGGAGTGTGACCACGAGTTGGCGCCATTTTTGGTCTAGGGCAGGTGTGTCAAACATGAGGTCCGCGGGCCAGATACGGCCAGCCTGGGGGTGCTGTCCGGCCCACTTTCCATCCTGTGTTCTTTTCCTTCCTTCCATCTGTCCTTCCTACCTTTCTTCCTGCCTTCCTTCAATCTGTCCTCCCTCCCTTCCTTCTGTCTGTCCTTCCTTCACTGTCTGTCTTTCCTACCTTTCTTCCCTCCTTCCTTTTTGCCTGTCTTTCCTTCCTTCCCTTCTTATTTCCTTCCTTCCTTCCTTCCCTCCATCTTTTTAATGATTGGGCCCACATGAATATTGTGTATTTATTATTGTTTATTAAGTGGCTGATCAGAATAGTCAAAGCTTGGACTCTAATCCTTCATCTTCCAAAGTTTATTCTTTATTTATATTCTTAATTGAACTGTTTGGTTGTTGTTTCCAGCTTTCCGGTGGTGCAACAAATAATTATTAATCATTATTGTTAACCAAACACACTCCTTTCCTCTCCTACATTGATCTGTGACTGGCTGTTAAACTCACCATCGCTCCAGAGAAACCTGAAGCTCCGTCGTCTCCTTCAGGTCCGCCGTCGCCCTGCAACAGGAAAAGGTCAAAGGTCAAAACAAGGTCAAAACAAGATGCAGCATAACAAGATAATACATCAGCTACAGGTATATATAGACATATATATAAAGATAGATTAAACGTATCACTTATCACTCTATAGTTGATTATGTAATTGTATTCATGTTAAACGTGATTATATGTTTTCGCTCAATGTGTTGTCTGATTTATTTAAATGTTAAATAAACTGTTTACTTTTTTCTCGCTGAAGTTCAACGAGAAACTTTCACAATAACGTTTTTTATAGTTTGGGATTTTTTAAAGTTTTTTTTTATCAAACTGGTTTCACTCTTACTGCTGTTCAGTTTTGTTAGTTTCACTTCTTAAAGTTAGTTTGAATATTTTTGCTTTTGGTTTTGAGTTGAGTTTTTGTATAATAGTAGAATTTAAAAGTCAGTCTTGCAGTATTTTGAATGTGTTATGAAAAGAGAAAACAATCATATTTAGTGATGAATAATAATGATAATAATTCATCATCATCATCATTATTATTATTCTAAACTTTATTTGTATAGCACGTTTCATACTGAAGGCACTTCACATAGATTTTATAAAAACAAACATTTAAGCTACTTAAATGAAAAGTTGTGAACAAACTATAAAATACAATAAAATGAAAGTGAAAGTAAAAATAAAATATAAAGATATTATAATATATATATTATAAGTATGGAGAGTATTTTTTGTGCTGGCATCAAATATCTCAAATTTGCAACTGTGTTCATATTAAAACATAATTTGTGTGTTATTGAAGTAAAGTTCACGCCTGGTTGTTTATGTTTATGTTTGATGATTAATTACTTTTAAATATATATACATATTATATTATTATTAGTATTATTATACATTAGCTGTTGAGAATTGATTCATAAAGCAAATGTAAGATCTTTACATGAGATATATGAGCGAACCTTATAATATTCTTTAAATCAAAGTCTGTTCATGTTTCATTTTTTCTTTTTTTAGTAGTTTTATTTAAATCAGTTTTGTTTTATTGACCAAACCTGAGAGAATAAAACCAATAAAATGTTGAAGTTTTTACATCATGTTTTTACATTTACATCAGTTTTGTTTCTGTTAAACTGACGTCGTCTCTTATTTATGTTTTTTTAGTTTCACTTTCGTTTTCCTTCAGTCTCTTTCTGATTTTACCTTTCACTTTCAGTTCGCTGTGATTTATCTGTCAGGTTGTAACATGATCTACTCACCACTGGTCCTGCATCTCCTCCTCTTCCCCGAACTCCTTTGGGTCCTTTGTAACCCTACGACACACACACACACACACACACACACACACACACACACACACACACACACACACACACACACACACACAGTATAAACACATTAGCAGCGGTTATTTTCGTCTTTATTCATCACCAACCACTGACAGTGTTTTATTTTAGTCTCTCACTTCTCTGCCTTGAACGCCCGGCTCACCATCTTTACCCTGCGGACCTCTGGATCCCTAACAGAGACACAAACACACAAACCAATGACCTACACATCCACAAACACACACTGCAACAACAACACTTATTCTAATTGAATAGGTAATATATAGGTTTGTATATAAGCGGTGATATGAGTGTTTCTGATGAAGGAGTTTTAGACAGAAATAAACCTGCATGTGTCTTTATTATCTACATTTTTTAGTTGCATATAGATTTTAGGGTGTTTCTGCTAATACAATGTAACATTCTCATAATAACATACTGTAGTGATGCTGTATCTACCAAGATGTGTGCTTCTTTAAAGGCTAATATTTACCTTTTAACAAAAACATGATGCTGTAATTACGGCCAAACCATACTTAATTTTTGGGGCCGATGTCAATAGGGATATTAGGGAGTAAAAAATGATGATATCCATATGTCAGCCGATATATATATTAGGAATATGTATGTAAAAATGCAATGCAATTTTTTTTGCAATGTGGTTATGAAACAGTCCAGTGTAATGGAGGCCATGATATATTACACTTTAACTATAAACTTGATTGTATAAAATGACATCAGTGCACAAACAAACATATGCATGTATATATTTAACTTGAATTAGGAAAAAAGAATACATAAAATATACATAAAATGCTGCGTATATAACTTTAAAAAAAATATCAGTGCATATCTGACAACATATATATCAATATCGATCAATAATATCAGCTGACTGCTATATTAGTCGGGCTCTATTGTAATAATATAATGTATATGATATGATATTACTGATTTAATGGGGCTGGGTGAGTGAAGCAGTAAAGCAGGTTAAACTGAATGTGATGAATGTGATGAAGCATCGACAGAGAACAACAGTGCCCCCATCAGGCAAGACAGTGTAACAGCAGCAGGAATAATCAATCAATTAATCAATCAGACTTTACTTGTATCACACTTTTCATACATAGGAAGGAAACACCAGAAGTACAATATAAAAATGTAAAGATTAAGAATACACGGATAAAATAAAAGATTAATAAAATATAATAAATCTGAAATGCTGAGGATGAAATGAGTCGGTACCTTCGGTCCTGCGAATCCAGCGAACCCAGGCTCTCCTGGCTCACAGTCGCACTCTGTTGGACCTTCCTCTCCGAGTGCAGAGTCGCCCCCTGACTCTTCAGAGGAGCCTGTGTCGGGGCCTGAGGGAGGGTACTCATACGGTACCTGAAACACAACAACAACAGCGATGTTACACAAAGAGGAACATTAGAATACACACTGAAGACATCCTCTTCTTTTAAAGTTAAATATGTGACATCTGGAAACAGCAGCATGATCATATTTAAATCATAAAACAGGGCAAAGAGTCATCAATGGAGACTCAGATGTGTGTTTTTGTGTTTTAATTTAGCTTGAATTGCTTTTTTATCTCCTTTTAAATATCTATGGTTTGTCTATTCTTGCTTTTTCTACATTGAAATGGTTTAAAAGAAGCTCCAGCGATGAGGCATAAATAGTTCAGTCACATATTTAACAGGTCAGAATCTGCAGTTTTTGGCAAATCCATCATTCATTATATAATCTGAACAAATAAGTGACAAGAAAAAGAAGACTGGAAGGAACAAAAGAAGGAAAGAGGGGAAGAAGGAGGGAAATAAGGAAGAAAGGGGGAAGGAAAGAAGGAAGGAAGGGAAGAAGGAGGGAAATAAGGAAGAAAGGGGGAAGGAAAGAAGGAAGGAAAGAAAGAAGACAGGAAGGGAAGATGGAGGGAAGCAAACAGGGAAAGAAGGAAGAAAGGAAGGAAGGAAAGAATAAGGGAAATAAGGAAGGAAGGAAGGAAAGAGGGAGGGAAGGAAGGAAAGAAGGAAGGAAGGAAGGAAGGAAGGAAGGAAGGAAGGAAGGAAGGAAGGAAGGAAAGATTGAGGAAAGGACGTAGGCAAAGAGGGAAAGAAGGGAGGAAAAATGGAAGGAAAAGAGGAGAGGAAGGACAGATAGAACAAAGGGAGGAAGGAAAGAAGGAAGGAAGGAAGGAAGGAAGGAAGGAAAGAAGTAAGGAAAGATGGGGGACAGAAGGAAGGAAAAGAAGACAGGAAGGACAGATAGAAGAAAGGAAGGAAAGAAGGAAGGAAGGAAGGAAGGAAGGAAGGAAGGACCTCCATGGTCTCTGTGTCCTCCTTGGCGTAGTGAGACTCAGCGGTGGTTGCGTAGGGGAAGGTGTCCTCAGTGATCATGGTGACCTGCGTCGGAGCGAACGGGTCGTAATCCTCCGCAGGACGCTGCTCCTCGTAGTAGCTGAGAGTCGGCTCTGGGGGATACTCTAATCAATCAATTAATCAATCAATCAATCAATCAATTAGTGAATCAACTAAACAATCAGTTAATCAGTCAGTCAGTCAATCAATTAATCAGTCAGTCAGTCAATCAATAAGTCAATCAATCAGTCAATCAATCAATAAGTCAATCAAGAAGTCAATCAATAAGTCAATCAATCAAAGTTTAATAAAAGCTGGACTAAAACTAATTTAAGAAAAGAGACAATAGACAATAAAACAAAAGACAATAAAAGAAACAGACAATAAAACTGATAAGGAGATAAAACTATAGAATGATTATAATAAGATAAATAAATAATAACAATAATAATAATAATATAAAATGCAAATTAAAAACATCAAAAACAAGCACAATAGGTTCAAATGAAAGGCTATAAACTATGATGAGACTTTTTAAATGTGCTATGGGTTATAGTTGGGATAAAAAGTGTCACATGATCTCACCTGGCTGTGGAGAGGCTGAGATGTCATAGTGGTCGATTACTGATCCTTCATAGGTTTGTTCCTCACCTGCTCAGATACACACACAGTATACTGTTAGTATAACAGTACAACCTGCTCACATACACACACAGTATACTGTTAGTATAACAGTACAACATGCTCACATACACACACAGTATACTGTTAGTATAACAGTATAACCTGCTCACATACACACACAGTATACTGTTAGTATAACAGTATAACCTGCTCACATACACACACAGTATACTGTTAGTATAACAGTATAACCTGCTCACATACACACACAGTATACTGTTAGTATAACAGTATAACCTGCTCACATACACACACAGTATACTCCTCAGTTAAACCAGCAGTCAATAGTTATATAATGAGAGAGTTAAAGAAGCAGTCAGGAAGGAAGACAGGAAGGAAAAATGGAAGAAAGGAATGAAAGATGGAGGGAAGGAAGGAAGGAAGGAAAGAGTGAAAGAAAGGAAAGAGGGAAAGAAGGAAGAAAGGGGGAGAGAGGAAGGAAGGAAGGAAGGAAGGAAGGAAGGAAGGACAGATGGAGGGAAGGAAGGAAGAGAGGAAGGAAAAGTGGAAGAAAGGAAGGAAAGATGGAGGGAAGGAAGGAAGGAAGGAAGGAAAGAGTGAAAGAAAGGAAAGAGGGAAAGAGGGAAAGAGGGAAGAAAGGGGGGATGAAAGATGAGAGGAAAAGAAAACAGGAAGGAAAGATGGAGGGAAGGAAGGAAGTGGGGAGGAAAGAAGGAAGGATAAGAAGACAGGAAAGAAAGTTGGAAGGAAAGGAAAGAGAGAAAGAAGGAAAGAGAGAAAGAAGGAAATAAAGGGGAAGAAGGAAGAAAGGAAGCAAAAAGAAAAGAAGATAGGAAGGAAAGAAGGAAGGAAAGGAAAGAGGGAAAGACGGAAAGAGGGAAAGAAGGAAGAAAGGGGGAGAGAGGAAGGAAGGAAGGAAGGAAGGAAGGACAGATGGAGGGAAGGAAGGAAGAAAGGATGGACAGATGGAGGGAAGGAAGGAAAGAGGGAAAGAAGGAAGGACAGAAGGAAGGGAGGAAGGAAAGAAAGAAAGAAGGAAAAGAAGATAGGAAGGAAAGAGGGGAGGAAGGAAGGAAAGATGGAGGAAAGGAAAGAGGGAAGGAAGGAAGGAAGGAAAGAAGGAAGGAAATTCTACAGGTTAGTTAAATGATGGGTCACTATTTCTCAGCAGTCAGGTTTTCATATGAAGAGTGAAAGTTTATTTCTCCTCTCTGTAATCATTCCTCCTGTTCTTCATACTGATATTAAACCTTCTAATGAGCTTTAATGTAAAGTGATGGAGACTAAATCCACAGTGTTTCCACAGTAAGTCATGATGAAGGATCTAATGGTCAGTATGAACAGGAGGAATCATTACACACACATAAACACACTTCATGTTATATTTAAGCTCCTGACTGAACACACACTTGACTAATCACATCCTCTACAAGTGGCTCGTTGGTCTAGGGGTATGATTCTCGCTTCGGGTGCGAGAGGTCCCGGGTTCAACTCCCGGACGAGCCCTTAATTTGATTACAAGACAATATACATTACATCTATCAAGGTTAAAAAGTAAAGAGGATCTTAAAAAAATGAGCAACACAGGAAGCATAAATATGAATGCTACACTGAGGTTTTCTCTCAAACAGAACACTGATTAATAAAGAAGTTAATAAAGAAGTTCATGATAGTAAATCAGAGATGTCTGAGCTGTTTAATTAAGAATAATATAATGTGGTTGCAGGTTTTCATTGAGCACACCAGGCTCCACTCATTTAATCAATTGCTGTCAGTCATGTGTTCTTGATTGACTGGAACAAAAACCTGCAGACACATTATGGCCCTTTATGGATTAGTTTGGACATGCCTGTAATCAGTTAGCATATGCACACAGGGTTATTATAATTAACTAAAACTAGCAGTGAAAAAAACAATTGCAAACAATACAAAACTAACTAAAACTAAACTGAACTGCAGATAAGAATCAGCTTGTTGTCATTACGTGTTCTCCATTTTTACTGTTTCCTGTTCAGTTTGACTCCTTTAATACCTGGAAACCTGAAACTAAGACTTCAAATTAAATAAATGGTAAATGGACTGTACTTATATATAGCAGCATTCACTCAATCTAAAACTATATAAAAACTAATCTAAAACTAGTAAACTGAGAAACTAAATACAAAATTAAAAAAGCACTTTACATTACATGTCATTTACACACATTCACCCACTGATGGCAGGAGCTACCACACAGGGTGCCAACCTGCTCATTATGGGGGAATTTAACCATTCAGCAGCAACGGGAGCAATTTGGGGTTAAGTGTCTTGCCCAAGAACACATCGACATGTAGACTGAAGGAGCCGGGAATCGAACCGCCAATCTTCCAATTGAAGGACAACAGCTCTACCTCCTGAGCTCTACCTCCGGAGCTCTACCTCCCAAGCTCTACCTCCCGAGCTCTCTACCTCCCGAGCTCTCTACCTCCCGAGCTCTACCTCCCGAGCTCTACACCTCCCGAGCTCTCTACCTCCCGAGCTCTACCTCCCGAGCTCTACCTCCCGAGCTCTACCTCTCGAGCTCTACCTCCCGAGCTCTACACCTCCCGAGCTCTACCTCCCGAGCTCTACCTCCCGAGCTCTACCTCCCGAGCTCTACCTCTCGAGCTCTACCTCCCGAGCTCTACACCTCCCGAGCTCTACCTCCCGAGCTCTACCTCTCGAGCTCTACCTCCCGAGCTCTACACCTCCCGAGCTCTACCTCCCGAGCCTAATCTAAAACTAAATAAAAACTAATCTAAAACCAGTTAATTCCTTAAGATAAAAACTAAACTAAAACAACTTAATCGCTTATTAAACTAACTAAGACTAAACTAAAATAAAAAACTAAACTGAGAATAAAATAAAAAATAAAAACTATAATAACTCTGGTTTGCACACTGGTTTTAATCCAAGTCTCACTTTCATCAGATCAGAACTGAGTCACACTTTTCCATTGATGCTTTTTTAATAACCTTGAATCCACAGAACTTTATATGAGTTTAATTACTCTCTTTTAATCTCATCAATTATTAAATAAAACTACCAAACTTTTACTGTTAACAGCAGATATACATACTTTTAATAGATCAATTAAATTTCAGATTATTCCAAATAAACAAACTCTTTGGTTTCATGTTTGGCTGATAATCAGAGTCAGAAATATTAAAATGAATCTGATAGTTCTGGTTAATTGTTATGGAAACGTTTTGGTCATCTTTAGACTAAATAATGAGAGAAATTTAAATAATTGTTAGTCTTAAGCCTAACAAACATATTCTTATTCATCTTTCTCTTTAATAATCAATGTAATTTCCCCTTTTTGTTGGTGTGTGAATAAGCTGTTTAATGACAGATAAATGATGTATATTATTATATTTAGTGACCTGAGTGGTATCCAGAATATTCATCCTGACAGAGAGAAGAGACGACACACAGCAGGAAGACGAGCAGCTTGGAGAGGAGAGACGCCTGCAGAGACACAACACAACACAACACAACACACATCCTTTAATATCATCAGAGGATCAGACTACACTACATTTAGTTACTTGCTGCAGAAAACATGTATTTACTCTGCTGTTTAAAGACACTCTTGAAGCCAAATCCAAATTATTTATCAAATTAGCTTCATCAAGTCCTTTACTGTTCTTTACACAATACCACACTGTAAAAAATACTCTATTAGCATTAAAAGTTCTTCTTCAGTAAAAGTTTAGAAGTATTAGCAGGTACATTTATCAACACTATTCAGAGTAAAAGTATTTGCATTGCATAAAAATCAGGCAGCATTGAATCTTCAGGACTTTATAAGGGTCAGCAGATAAATGTGAGGGCTGCTGAGATGATTAATGGGAGACGAAATTAAAAAAAACAAAGTTCTGATGCACAAATGTGTTTTCAGTTTTTGGACTTTTTCTCTAATCTTTGATTATTACATTATTTATTGAGTTATGAAGGTTTTTTTTAATTACATTATCAGCTTCTACAGGCCCTTTTAATGTCATTTATTTAGTTGTAAAGCACGTTGAGCTGCATTTATTGAATGAAAGCTGCTCTACAAATCCTCTATTAATTCTCTATTCTTTCTTCTTTTTAATGTTTGGGGTTTATTTTTATTTCTCAAATTGCATGTTTATATGTTTTTTATTTCCAATTCTTACTGTTAAAAACACATTGAGTTTCCATTGTGTATGAAATGTACTATATAAATAAAGCTGCCTTGCCTTACAAATAAAATGATTATTATTATTATTGTTATTATGATCTAAAACAAAAGAGGAATAGGAGTGAAGCTTGATGAGCTCAGGTTGGACCCTGCAGCGTCAGCGAGGATCAGATCATTGATTTAAAGACCCGATACTCA
Source organism: Scomber japonicus (assembly GCF_027409825.1). Lineage (NCBI taxonomy): Eukaryota > Metazoa > Chordata > Actinopteri > Scombriformes > Scombridae > Scomber > Scomber japonicus. The sequence goes on along the minus strand of NC_070587.1, from coordinate 32,200,681 downwards.
AACAGAGGTTCATATTTTACAGCGTGCAGGACTCTCTGGTTGCTCTGCGGCTGCTGAGGTTCAGATCATTGTTATTTACAGCGTGCAGGACTGTGGTTGCTCTGTGGCTGCTGAGGTTCAGATCATTGTTATTTACAGCGTGCAGGACTCTCTGGTTGCTGTGCGGCTGCTGAGGTTCAGATCATTGTTTTTTACAGCGTGCAGGACTGTGGTTGCTCTGTGGCTGCTGAGGTTCAGATCATTGTTTTTTACAACGTGCAGGACTGTGGTTGCTCTGCGGCTGCTGAGGTTCAGATCATTGTTATTTACAGCGTGCAGGACACTCTGGTTGCTCTGCGGCTGCTGAGGTTCAGATCATTGTTATTTACAGCGTGCAGGACACTCTGGTTGCTCTGCGGCTGCTGAGGTTCAGATCATTGTTATTTACAGCGTGCAGGACACTCTGGTTGCTCTGCGGCTGCTGAGGTTCAGATCATTGTTATTTACAGCGTGCAGGACACTCTGGTTGCTCTGCGGCTGCTGAGGTTCAGCGTTGGTCAGCGTTTGGGGTCAGGTGAGACTCTGCTGGTGTTTGGGTGAGAAGTGAACAGACTGAGAGGTTTCTTTGTCGGGATGAAAAACCGCTGAGCTCTTCTCAGACTCATCTGACATTCCTGAAGTTTCAGTGTGAGGCTGAACGCCAACGGAGGAGACAAGCCTGTACGTTTAACCTCACAGAGGAACCAATAAACTGACAGATAAAGAGGAAACTGACTGTAAACACACTTTTATTTATCTTCTATTGTTTCTGTACTTTTTATTTATTGGCCTTCTATTACTATTTCTTATTGCTGTTACTTCTACTGTCCACTTGCTGCTGTAACAATGCAACTGTCTCCATTGTGGGACAAATAAAGGAATATCTTATATTATATTATATCATATTATGTTATATCATATTATATTATCTTATCTGAAATCTCACAGAAATGTTGTTTTGGATCATTCAGGAAGCTGAAATATTACTTTTAACTGATTACTTTTTAACCTTTGTGTCGTCCTCCTGGGTCAAATCCTCAAAATTCCTTCCTCCCTCCCTCCTTCTCTCTTTCTTTCCTTCCTTCATCCCCCTTTCTTCCTTCCTTCCTCCCTCCCTCCTGTCCTTCCTTGCTTCCTTCGTTCTTCCTCCCTTCCTTCTTTCCTCCGTCCTTCCTTCCTTCTTACTCCCTTCCATCCATCCTCCCTCCTTCCCTCCTTCCCTCCCTCCCTCCCTCCCTCCCTCCCTCCCTCCCTCCCTCCCTCCCTCCCTCCTTTCCTTTCCTTTCCTTCCTTCTTCCCTCCTTTCCTTTCCTTTCCTTCCTTCTTCCCTCCTTTCCTTTCCTTTCCTTCCTTCTTCCCTCCTTTCCTTCCTTCATCCTTCCTTCCTTCCCCCTCCCTCCTTTCCTTCCTTCCTTCCTTCCTTGACTTGAGGACAACAGGAGGGTTAAAGCATTTAAAGACATTTTCAGACTTTTTTTGTTTAGTTAAAAACACAGAAATACAGCTTGCTTTGGTTTGCTTCTGGCTTTGAGCCTTCGATACACAACATCCCTTCTTTTCTCCTCCTCTATTTCAGGTCATCTCTTTAACTCTCTTCTTGATAATAAACTCATAAAATATCCCAAAAGTCATGCAGCAAGCAGCAGAACCAATGTCTGCTTTTGTTCAACGAGACAATTAATGTGTGCAAAATGAAGAGATATTTTCACTCTCCTGCATTCCTACATGAACATTATTTGCCACAATCCTTCAGATAATGCGTATAATGAAGAGAAATATTGTGTTTTATTGTGTTTTGTGGCTCTGATGGATGAACAGTCACTAAAAATCAACCACAGGTCAGAGTCTGTTAGCAGCAGCTGTGGGCAGCTGTGTACAGATGTGACCTGCAGGACCTCTGGGCCAGTGAGGTGAGACGCTTTCATTTCATTATCACTATGTTTTCACTACAAAAAGCGACAGTCTATTGTTTTATAACATTCAACACATCTTTAAGTTTGCATTTTAAGTTTATTTTTTGATTAAAGTTGAATTTTCTTAGTCTGGTTTAGCACCTGTTGAGTCCAAATAAAGAGATTTTTTTCATTTTCTCTTTCTCTATTCCTTTTAAAATCAGGTTTTCATGATTCTGCTTTAATCTCATAAATGCCAAAAGAAGCAGCAGCAACAGCGGTTTTGTGTTTTATGATCAAAACAGACGTAAATCTGCTCTAATCTAAACTATATAAATAACATGAAGCTCCTCTTCTATAATAATAAAGGTTTAAAGCTCAAATATACTTTTATGATATATAAAGGGAGTGAAACTTTGCTAATGCTGAAGCAGGTTAAATATTCTGATAATTGAATGGGTTTTACAGGCTTCTGATATCACAGTTTAAAGGCCACAAGACAAACTTTAATCTAAGAGAAGATGTAGAAATGAAGACTTCATATCTGCATATTTAAGGTTTTTGAGGGCATAAAGTTATTCATAAAGGATTTTAAGTCAATTTGAATAGATCCCATTGTGTAAAAACCTACAACACACATATTTTCTTATTTCTTGAACACACAATACTTCTACTCTTCTTCTCTCCATCATCTGTTTAAATCACTGCTCCTTATAAAGAATCAATGTGTTTGTGTCTCAGATGTTTATGACTTAACATTTCTCTCCTCATTTAGCTTCAAATTAATAATAGTTTGCAGCCAAAAGAGGTAAAACTCACAATATTTCTCAAAAATGCTGAACTTTTATGCAGATTTATGTCACACAGCTGTTTTTTCCCCCCTTCTCAATCATCTTGATTCCTCAGATGTATCTTCGGACTCTTTTAAATCAGCTCAAACTGTTTCCACATTGAGCTGCTGCTTCAATTAAACACTTTATTCATCAGTATTAACATTTAATATTAATATGATGGGTTAAACTTATTTAATAAATCAGCCACAAGCCCAACTTTCTGCATGACTCCTTTTATCTGCAGTATTTTAAGTTCATTTAGCTCCTAATACTTCTATATTTTTACTTCTAATTAAGTATTTCTCCTCTGGTTCCTCGCCCATACAAACCCTGGAGGGGCCGCTGACCCTCTTACCTTTTCACTGGAGGCTCCCATGATGCTGCTGCAGACTCACACCAGATCTCACTCAGGATCTTCAGCTTTTTTGGGGGATTTCAGACGAGGACAAAAAAAACAAAACAATCCTCAAGCTGTTTTATCTTTTTCCCTGAGCTGTTCCTCCTCACAGCATGATCCCTCTGCTGGTTCCCTCTCTTTCTCTCTCTCTCTTTCTCTTTCCTCTCCTCTCCGTTCTCTGCAGGAGCCCTCAGGTTCCCAGGCACTGACGGGAACATCTCCGTCCTCTCCGTCCGCTTCTCAACAAGGTGAGAAATACCTGAGACCAGAGTCCAGCATCAACAGAGAAACACCAGAACAGAGGAGGATGGAGGGAGAGAGAAAGACAGAGACAGAGACAGAGAGAGAGACAAAGAGAGAGATAGAGAGAGACAAAGAGAGAGAGGGAGAGAGAGGGAGAGAGAGAGCATGATGAGAGCTTTCATGTTTCTTTTGTCTCTTAGTCTCTTTTTTAAGCTACTTTTATTAGTCCAGCCTTTTATTATTTTTATTTAATGCTCTATTCTAGTCTAGTCTTTTATTTTGTTTTTCTCTCTTTCTTTTTTTCTCTACTTTGTTTTTATTTTTATATTATTATTATCATTATTATTATTATTATTGGGGGTTTCTTTGTTTTGTTTGTTTTAATGTTTGCATGTTTTTACCATTTGTGATATTTGATTCAGCCCAGAGTCAAGACTAAACCAATTAGTGGACTACAGACTGATTTGATATTATTCTCAATTATTTCACACACAACTCTGGTGAACTGTGGTTTGAGGTCAACCCCTCCCCCTCCCCATCTCTCACCTCTGACTGTGAGATCTAGTCAGCAGGTGAAGTTCCCACTCTGACAACATAAACCCTAACCCACACAGTGACATTAAATATTCAATGTGACGTGTAGAAAACAATCAGGGTTTAGTTTTTTGGTGTGTCCGCCCCATATCGCCAATGATCCAGGTGCACTGGAGGATGTTTTCAGTGGGAGGGGGGCAACTAGTGCGTTACTACCGTAGCAACGCACTGTTTGACCAATCACCTTTAGGTTTATACATATTTATCCATATATGCTGTTATTTGCACTGTTACCCACAATGCATCTGTGTGGTTTTAGGACTGATGATGAAACCATGACTGAGTTTAGTAGGTACATCTAATGTCTGAATGTTATTTAAGTGGAGAAAGCTAAGTTTAAACTTCCTAAATCACACATGTATATTTGTGTTACAGATATTGTGGCTTCATACAACTTTGACTTGAGTTACACAAATCATAAAAACTGTTTTCTTCATTTTTTTAAAGATTTCCCTACAAACCCTGCTACTGGAGAGCTACTGCCTTGCATGTTTTAGGTATCTGCCCACTCTAACACACCTGAGTCTAATTATGAACTCATTATCAAGCCCGTTGAAAAGCTTCAGCTGCCTGATAATGAGTTAATAATTAGTATCGGGTGTATTAGAGTGGAGAGAGATAACTAAAACATGCAAGGCAGTCGCTCTACAGGAGCAGGGTTGGAGACTACAAATCATCAAACTTCTCCAAACCACAGAAGCCCAAATTTCAAAATAAAAGCTTTACTCAAGTTTCCTGAATGACTGCAGGAATCCTGTGTAAACATTTGCAGCCACACAGCAAAAAAAAAAATCAAGCCCAAAAACCAGCTGACCTTTGACCCTTAAGGTAAAACTGCCAGCTATGACACTCCTGTCCAACATTCCTCTGTAGTCTTGAGTAGCCAATCCTGGGGGTTGAGGGGGGGTGAGGAGGGGTCTGTTAATGACTGACAAACAATGTAATTACACTGTAAAAACACTGAAATGAAAAGCAGTGGTGTTATATTTCAAAACGTTGTTCATGACGCACAAAAAAACCCTCAAATTGTTGCAGTGTTTGGTTCTTTAAAACTTTATTCCCCGTTTGTTACTTCCCCCCTCCCTCCCCCCTCCCCTCCCTCTTCCTCCCCTGAGTGTGTAAACTTAAAATAATCAGTGACACCTGACATCTTTTTGACCCGCAGAGGCCACGACAACCTTTGACTTCACGTAAATGCTGATCCGGCGCTCTCACTTCTCCTTCTCCCGCTCGTCTTTCTTCTTCTTTTTCTTCTTCTTTCGTTCGTGGTGGTGGTGATGGTTGTCGTCTGGTGATCGAGAATCCCTACTGGAAAATCCAAAATGACCCCAATCAGTAGATTTTACACTATTAAAATTGAAATATTGGTCATTTATACCGCCTGAACTGATTCTGTTATATTTAACTTTTCTCTCACCTCCTCTTTTTCTTCTTCTTGCTCTCTCTCTCGTGGCTTCTCTCTCGGCTGCGGTGGCGTCTGCTGTGGGACTGACGGGAATCTGACGACACCGACTGCCTTTCATCCGACCGACGTCTGTCAAAAAATAATCTTCATTGTTAAAAAAAAGAAGCTTTGATATGTGCTCATCAGGAGGTCAGAGGTCACTGCTCTCTCTCTTCCTACCTGTGGGACGAGTGTTCAGATCTCTCTCCTCCTTCCTCCTCCTCCTCCTCGTCCTTCTCCTCCTCTCTCTCCTCTCTCCACTGCTTGCAGAGCTCGTCTGAGTGAACGTTGATCACCTCTCTGATCACCTGAACAATCAAAGTGATAAAACAACATTATACTTTTTTTTTGTTTTTTTAAATCATATTTAAACAAGAAAGAGTTTTGCTGATAAATATTTCTTCTCTTCAAAACTCTTCACAAAAATGTAGATTTAAAACTAACTGCATGAATACAAATTTGGAGAGAATACCCTATATTAGTTTTAATTTAAAAACTGTTGAGAAATAAACTGATCCTAGAAAAAACAATAGAGACTGAGGTCCAAATAATGTTATATTTAAAAGAAGTAATCTCCTCAAAATGCCATAATTGAAAATAAAACTTTTTAAGGACATTTTATGACTTTAAATTCTGAAAAATGTATTTCAAGCCACATAACTGGGCAAATACATTTAATGCTTTGTGAACATTTGACAGGACTGAAAATATAGAGAAAGATTTACTCGTAAAGTTCGTAAAGTTCATGTGAATTCAACAAAATAAAACTTCATATTTAATCAAAGTTCACCACAAGAACACTGAGTCACCAACAACTGTCACAGAGGCTGAATTTTTAAAACATATATTCTACATTTTCACTATATTAAGGCAATGCTCAATGATGTTTTCTTGTATATTCAGTTGTATTGTAGCCTTCAATGCATCGTAAGTTCATTAGATCCTTATCTCACACTGTGGCTTGCAATACACACATAAGATCACTGACTTCTCTTCAGGCTCCATAAAAGGCAACAAATCAAAGCCCACAGACGTCTGAAAATGTGAGTGAAAAGGTAGAAGACCATGTGAACGTTCTCCCGTGGCTCGCTCATACCTCAGTGTAAGACTTCTTAGTGATGTGAACGTTCTTGGCTCGGTAGGACTGACGCCGCCTCTTGTAGTCCCTCATCTCTGCCATCAGCTCCAGGTGAGTCTTTGGCTCATTTTGTTCTTCATCTACACACAAAAAACCCACACAACTTCTTTTACTGAACAAGCACGCTGAGGAAGAATCCAAAACTATAGTTTCATTTGTGTTCTGACAGCAAAGATTCAAACAGTTCTGACTCAATATATCATGATTGTGATGTTTGAGGGTCTGTGTGACGCTCTGAAAGCCAGCGAGCTTTACCCTTCTGTAGTTTGGACACCAAATCTACGTAGAGATCATCGTTGCTGGAGGAGCCGGCTTCCTTCTGTCTGTTGAAGACGCCGATCACGTGATCGTACAGAGCCAACCGGTCGGCGACAGTGAGGTCACACACAGTTCGCTTGTGGCTCTGAGGAACATCGACGGGCTGGCCGGAGTACTGACCTGATGGACGACCAGAGAGGCTTTACACATTGACAAATGACCGGGGGGGGGGGCATATATACACACTTTTTTTGTTCATTTCACTTATTTCTTTAGATTGGGAAGACAGAACTCCTGTTTGTATTTATTCTACTAGAAGTAGAAGTAGTAGTAGAAGTAGAAGTAGTAGTAGTACTCTATGTAGTAGTTGTAGTACTTTATGTCGTATTAGTAGTATTTCCAGTGTTTTTTGCATCATATCTCCTCTTAGTGTTTCCTGTTTCTCTGTGATGTAGTATATATAGTATATATGGTATATATAGTATATATATAGTGTATATATGTTTCTCTGTGGTGGAAGTATAGTAACAAAAAGACTTTGCTAGTAAAAACACTGTAACGTTGAAACATAGAAGATGAAGATTTGACTCATTTGGACTCTGAAGCTTCATATTAGCTTCACATCAACTTTTAAATCCATGTTTCCACAGAAGGAGGACTGTGGATTTAGTCCTCCATCACTTCCATTGTAAACATGATGAAGGATCTAATGGTCAGTATGAACAGGAGGAATCATTACACACACATAAACACACTTCATGTTCATTTAAGCTCCTGTTGGTTTAAGACACACTTTTTTAATTTAACATGCTCTATACTTTAAAAACTATGAAATATTAACTGTTTATAATCTCATTTCTCATACAGAAATGCAGATGATGAAACTGATTGTGAATATCCTCTTTTCAGTATGTGATCATTGAAGTAGTGGATTTCATGGAAAGAGGAAGTGACATTAATATTTTGTATAATGAGCATAAATATACTGAAACCACATAACAATGTGCCACTAAGATAAAGTTTCCTTCCACATGAATGTGACCTGTGAAGCCTGACTATATGACGCCTTTCCCCAACACGTACAGGGAAAAGTGTGTGTGTACTTCTCTGTGTGTGTGTGTGTGTGTCCCAGCCCAGCCCCTGTGGTTTGGAAAGGATATGACATTTAAAGGATACTGCACGTAATCAGGCAAGCCTGAACCAGAGCAGCAGAACTTTCTAGAGCCCAGTTCCTCTCTAATACTCACCAGTGTTGCTGAAAACAAAACACACAACAAACCAAATTACACACAAATATGATCATTAAAAGAAAAGTGAAGAGAAAAAAACCCAGAATTAAAATAATTTCAGGATCTTTTTAGGGATTATGGGTTTATGGGTTCAATTTTGGAGGTGACAGGGTATCTGCACATTCTTAGGAACACATTTAATGACTTTTAAGACCTTTTTAAAAATAATACCATTGCTGACACATATAATGATGCAAAAGCAGGATTTTACTGTTGTGGAGCTCATTTTGTTAATTAACGAGTTAACTGGTTGGTTGTATGTAAAATAATCAGAAAATAATGATAATAATGAGAAATAACATCAACTGAACATATATTATTTCGCTTAAATCAAACATAATACCTAAACCTTCAAATATTTTAAAGACATTTTTATACCTTGAATATCAAAAACTAAATTTCTAAGACTTTTTAAGGATCAGCAGGGACCCTGGATGGAGGCAGGCGACCAAACTATTTGGTGATGAGTTTATAAATTTAGTACAAGATAAGTCCACAGTGACCTCTAGTGGTCTGGTTGGGTAAATGTACATGTTCTCTGAATGTTGATTTCTCACTGTATGCTTTTGCTTTTAATGAGAAGCTGTCACATCTCTGGATGGCAGCACAACAGCGAAAACAGTTTGGTCTTATTTACTGTATGAGTTTATTTGTCAGGGATAGTGCATGTAAATAAAAATGACTGTAAAAAAAAACAGAATTAGCTCAAAGTCTAGTGTTCTTCCGTAGTCCCTGACCCAGATCAACAAACACATTTAAAATGATGATACCTTGCCAGAAGACTCCCTCCATCCTCATGAGTGGAGCAGCAGATCTGGCCTGCAGGATCACTTGGTGCTGCGTGGGTTTGTCTGCAGACAGGAAGAAATATCAGGATGACAAGTGGAAAAAATGAACGAAGTGTTTTCTGGAGAGGGATGGAAATGATTTGAGCCAGAGACAAAGAGATTTGACTTCCATCTTTGAAATAAATATGATTTCAGATCACTTTCTTATCATGAGGACTCTCTTTGAGGCGTTTCATCCTTCAGTAAAGATTAAAAAAACAACTAAAAGCCTCAATATTTCATGACAACAGTTAAAATGTGCATTTTTTTGGAGGTCAAATTGATTCATATCTCAAAAGATTTTGATCATACAAACCTGGAAAACCACTTACAGGATCTCAAATGGAAAAAGTATTGGCTGATAATAAAGGAAATCAATGCCTCACTGTAACAATCATCAGTATTATAACTCACCCATTGTAAAGGTTTTGATGCTGTTGTTCTCGTAACACACCGAAGGGTCGATCATCTCCTCCTGAAAAAGATTAATACAACTTCTTAATGCTTTTTTAATGATGAACACATCAGGACCTCCAACAGGCTCTGGGACGGTTTGCAGCTGAATGTGAAGCGGTCAGGATGAGAGTCAGCACCTCCAAATAATCTGAGACCATGGTGCTCTGCTGGAAAAAGGTGGATTGCCCTTTCACGGTTGGGAGTTTTACTTTACAGTGAGGGTAAGATGGAGCGTGAGATTGACAGGTGGGATCGTTGCAGCATCACCAGACCGTCCTGGTGAAGAAAGAGCTGAGCCTGAAGGTGAAGCTCTTAATTTACCAGTCAGTCTACCCTCACCCATGGTCACGAGCTTTGTAGTGACCCAAAGAATGAGATCATGGATACAAGCGTCCGAAATGACTTTCCTCTGGAGTGCCTGGGTTCAGCCTTGGAGGTAAGGATAGAGAATTTGCTGCTTTCCTTAATCTTGTATTTTTTTTTTTTTTTTATTCATTTGAGAAGCTAGAGATAGAGTCAGGAGTTCAGACATCCGGGGGAGGCTAGGAGTACAGCCACTGCTCCTTCACATGGAAAGGAGCCAGCTGAGGTGGTTTGGGTATATTATATATCTCTCCTGGTCTGGGACACCTTAGGATCCTCCAGGAGGAGCTGATGAGTTGCTGGGCGTCAGAAGGGTGTCTGGACGTCATTGCTCAGCCTAATGTCACTGTGACCTGACACCGGATAAGTGGCAGAAAATGGATGGATGGATAGATGGATGGATGATGATTAACACTAAAGTTCTTGATGTTTTACGTGTCATGGATGAAAAGACACTAGTGCAGTCTGGTTTCTTGTTGTTGTTGTTGTTGTGTGTGTGTGTGTGTGTGTGTGTGTGTATGTGTGTCTGTGTGTGTGTGTGTATTACCTGCTCCTCAGCTGTGTAGCCCATCTTTCTGAGGCTACAGAAAGCTTTGTGTTTCTCCATGCTTCTGACGGGGACTTGGTGGTGAGGGTCATACGGACATTGCTCCATCGCTTCCTAAAAACAGCACAAACAGAAGATGATAAGTATTAATTCTAAGCTGGAAAGAAAGGACAAACTATCTGAAAAGATTTTGATAATCAATTCATCATTCAAGCCTCTTTGAAAACAAAAAAACTCCTCAATATTTAATGACTCTAGGTTGTGACAATATCCTGCTTTCCTTGATGAGAATCGACAAATTAATCAATAATGAATATAATTGTAGACCCTCCTGCATTAAATTAACGTCAGCTAACCGTTATCGTTACCTGGTTACGGTCCTTGTCGAAAAGCGACCACCCCAACGTCTCTAATAAGCCGTTAACCGTTATCGTTACCTGGTTAGGGTCCTTGTAGCCTAGCGCCCATCCCAACGTCTCTAATAAACAGTTAACTGTTAACCGTTATCGTTACCTGGTTAGAGTCCTTGTAGCCTAGCCACCATCCCAACGTCTCTAATAAGCCGTTAACCGTTATCGTTACCTGGTTACGGTCCTTGTCGAAAAGCGACCACCCCAACGTCTCTAATAAGCCGTTAACCGTTATCGTTACTTGGTTAGGGTCCTTGTAGCCTAGTGACCATCCCAACGTCTCTAATACACCGTTAACCGTTATCGTTACCTGGTTAGGGTCCTTGTAGCCTAGCGACCACCCGAACGTCTCTAATAAGCCGTTAACCGTTATCGTTACCTGGTTAGGGTCCTTGTAGCCTAGCGCCCATCCCAACGTCTCTAATAAACAGTTAACTGTTAACCGTTATCGTTACCTGGTTAGAGTCCTTGTAGCCTAGCCACCATCCCAACGTCTCTAATAAGCCGTTAACCGTTATCGTTACCTGGTTACGGTCCTTGTCGAAAAGCGACCACCCCAACGTCTCTAATAAGCCGTTAACCGTTATCGTTACTTGGTAAGGGTCCTTGTAGCCTAGTGACCATCCCAACGTCTCTAATACACCGTTAACCGTTATCGTTACCTGGTTAGGGTCCTTGTAGCCTAGCGACCACCCGAACGTCTCTAATAAGCCGTTAACCGTTATCGTTACCTGGTTAGAGTCCTTATAGCCTAGCGACCACCCCAACGTCTCTAAAAAGCCGTTAACCGTTATCGTTACCTGGTTAGAGTCCTTATAGCCTAGCGACCACCCCAACGTCTCTAATAAGCCGTTAACCGTTATCATTACCTGGTTAGGGTCCTTGTAGCCTAGCGACCATCCCAACGTCTCTAATAAACCGTTAACAGTTATCGTTACCTGGTTAGGGTCCTTATAGCCTAGCGACCATCCCAACGTCTCTAATACACCGTTAACCGTTATCGTTACCTGGTTAGGGTCCTTGTCGTCCAGCGACCATCCCAACGTCTCTAATAAACCGTCTAGCTGTGTTTTGCAGCTCTCAGTGAACTCTGTCAGCTCCTGCAGACGGTCCAGTCGCTCCTGGGGGGTTAGTGTTAATAAATCCGACATTTTTACTGTTTTGACTCCAAATCAACAGAAAATGTGTCCAAAATTCATCGTCAGTGTTTTGTTTTCACTGCAGCAGCCGCCATGTTCAGCAGGAAGCGTGATGATGACGTATGGCCAAGGCGTCGGCGGGAAAGCAGTAGCAATGCATGCTGGTAGTAGTAGTCCACTATTTATATATTATATTATATTATATTATATTATATTATATTATATTATATTATATTATATTATATTATATTATATTATAGGCTATTATATTATATTATTACAGTTAATTACAAAAATGAAAAGTATCACTTAAACACAATTTTTCAGTTATAGAGTTTATTAATCACAGTTGCCAGTGTTTGTCATTAAAACAAAATATAACAGCTTGTCAAGGACATACCAACATGAACATAATAATCATAACACTAGGATAAATATATTAAATACAATCAAATTCGACAGAAACCGTGAACAACAGTAACTTTGTTTACATTATTTACAATCAAAACAGGAGACACTGAAAGTTACTGGGGGCTCATGTTGGGTAGAGCTGGTCATCTTGCAGCAGGTCAGGATCCAGCAGATCATCTGTGTATATGTCCTCTGTTCTGAGATGAGAAAAGACAGCAATCACCCTTTTAAACCACATAACTGTGATACTGTGCATCACAATGATGACATCTTACAACAATGGTATAAAAACTATTAATGTCATTAAATCACAAAATACTTACATAACTTCTAGAGTGTCTTCAACAGCGACCTCCTCCACCACCTCCACTCCCACTACCACGTTCCTCCTCACTGCATGAAACAAACAAATGTTGTTATACAGCATTTGACCCTAAACCTCTGTGATACTGGCTCTAAGTACTGATATCACACTACACTCTCAGAAAATACAGGACATCATTGTACTTTAGCAGCTTGTCACAGGGGCAGTACCTTCTACAGGGCAGCTTTTGTACCCTTGACCCATTTGTACCCTTGTGGTTTGCACTGTATAGAGACCAGTGTTGTACCTGTATTTCCAGTTTTGCTCAGATAATGCTGGTAGTTTTTCCTCACGGCTGGCTGAATTTTGAAAATGTGTTCCTATAGAAGAAGTGTGATCATTTTATCTCTACCTGAGGAACTGCAGAGAGCCCTGACAGTCAATCCCAACCATAATGTAGATTTTACTGACCCAACTTATCATTGAAAAGTCTAATAAGATAATTGGCTTTATGAGTAAATCCAGTGTACTGAATTAGTTCTATCAAGATGAATGTTCTCCTGAAGTATTTATAAAGGTACAGTAGGAGTACATTTATGTCCCACAAGGTGTAATCTACATTAATGTACCTTTTAGGGCTAATTATTGGACCTCAATAGAGCTGTGTGTACTTTTTGAAGAGACAGTATTTGGATTATATTTCATTTTCCATTGTTAACTACTTTAAGGATCCAGCAGCCAGTTTTCAAGGTATTATCATGAGTTGAGCACATTGTTACATATCTTTTATCCATCATTTTACCACCAAAATAAAATCTTCAAGAGGAGAGCAGGCTGGTCAAACCCAGAAGAGGCTTACAAGCTGGAACAGCAACTATCAACAGAGTCCAGTCCAGACTCTTAGATTGCAGCCTTGACAGCCTGACAATGTTTTCTTTTTCAGTCTTTCCAAACTGTCTTCTTCTGTGTAAAATGCATTTAAAAGTTCTTTTAAGATCTTTTAATGGTCAGTATGAACAGGAGGAATGACTACAGTGAGTAAAACCTCTTTCACTGTTCAGACAGCTGACTGCTATCTTAATACACACGTGAACCAAACCTTTAAAAGGAATTTGAGATTGTGAACATTGATACCAACAATCAGTCAAAGCTGCTACTTCAGTCACATCATTGTTGTGTATCTGCTAATGAAGAGGTGATAATTAGTACATTTACATTGAGTTATCTAATGAACAGAGGGGGAGTCCTTAAAGTACGCAGGTGAAGAATGTCAAACAGTGAAATGTTTTCCCCCGTTGCAGCAAGTTTAATTAAAACAAAGAGTCACAGTTGTATAAAAGTCCAACTTTAACTAACTGTGCCGTCCACATGAGTCAAATCTTCATCTTCTATGTTTCAACGTGTTTTTACTAGCAAAGTCTTTTTGTTACTATACTTCCACCACAGAGAAACAGGAAACACTAAGAGGAGATATGATGATAAAAACACTGGAAATACTACTAATACTACATAAAGTACTACTACTACTACTACATAGAGTACTACTACTACTACTACATAGAGTACTCAGATATCTCTTGATATAATAACTCAGACTGATGAAGCTCAATAGAAGCTGATCATCTACTTTTAAATGACTGAGTGGAAACACTGTGGATTTAGTCTCCATCACTTTACATTGAAGCTCATTTGAAGGTTTTAATAGTCAGTATGAACCCTTCCTCTTTTCCTTCCTCCCTCCCTCCCACCTTCCTTCCTTCCCTCCCCCTACCTTCACCCCTTCCTTCTTTCCTCTGTCCTTCTGTCCTTCCTTCCTCTTTTCCTTTCCCCGCTTCCTTCCTCCCTCCCTCCTTTCCTTCCTTCCTCCTTCCTTCTTTCCTTCCTTCCTCCCTTCCTCTTTTCCTTCCCTCCCCCCTACCTTCACCCCTTCCTTCTTTCCTTCCTTCCTCTTTTCCTTTCTCCCTCCCTCCCTCCCTCCTTCCTTCCTTCCTTCCTTTCTCCCTTTCTTCTTTCCTTTCCTCGCTTCCTTCATCCTTCCTTCCTTACTTCTCTCCTTCCTTCTTCCTCCCTTGACTCGAGGACAACAAGAGGGTTAACAACCAAAAAAACCCTCAAAAAGTTGTTGCACTGCTATACTATCCAGACTCCTTTAAACATCAGATGGACCCTCACCTCCATAGTAGACGTATGGACCTCCAGCCCAGCAGTGACCCAATCCTTCTGCTCCCCTCTGCCCATAAACACATACACATGCCTGGATCTCTGTCGCCGGACCCTGGCAGCAGTGACCACCAATGGTATGCTGAGCTGTATCTCCCCCAGCAGCATGGAGCAGTGTCATTGGCTGCTGTGGACCCTGCCCAGCCAGGACGGAGCTGCTGGGGATCCCCGAGTGGGCGGCAAGTTCAAGGGTGGACCAATGAGCATCAGCTGCCTGGGCGATGATGTCATCACAACCTAAAGATGCAGATTAGAAGCAGAGTTAAAACCAGCTAATATTTGTAACCTAGACACATTATGGGTTTTATATTACAGTTTTCCATATAAAGTACATTTCATTCATCCTGTAAAGAAACATTAAGAACACAAACACATGAATGACTCTGGTTAAAGCAGAGTTTTGGCTCAGAGATGAAAGTCGTGGCTGAATCATATGTCTGATCCGTCTGTTTCCTGCAGACCTGCTGATGAGACCTGCTGGGTTTGGGGAGGGAATGATGTAACCAGTCATCACACCCACACACACATGCATGCACATGGACACACACACACACACACACACACACACACACACACACACACACAGTGGGAAGGTTTTCAAGATGCAGAACAGAAACATGCTCTTATGGATGGATTCAAAGACTAAATGGAATGTTATTTTTGGCTATCACATTTGTGAAGGAAATACAATAAATACAATTTGAACATGCATTAAATAGCAAATTAAAAAAATAAGCCAAAATAGATGAGATCGAGATCCAGATTCCTTTATTGTCATTTTCATTTTGCACTTCCATAAGTAAGAAAATGAAACAGTGTTTACCTTAAAATAGCAATCTGAAATGAATGGGCCTGGATAAAAGTCATGATTTAAAGGGATGTTCTTATAGGGAGTTAAAGAGTCTGACTGCCAGTGGGGAACAAGCTGTATATAGATATAAGAGAATAAGTTACAGAGCTTATTTTTTCCTTCTTTCTTCCTCTCCTCCCCTCTTTCTTTGCTCCCTTCTCCTTCCATCCTTCCTTGCTTCCTTCCTTCCATCCCTTCCTTCCTTCCTTCCTTCCTTCCTTCCTTCCTTCCTTCCTTCCTTCCTCCTTTCCTTCTTTCCTTCCTTCCTTCCTTCCTTCCTTCCTTCCTTTCTCCCTTCCTTCCTCCCTTCCTTCCTCCTTTCCTTCCTTCCTTCCTCCCTTCCTTATCTCCTAAATTCCTTCCTCTTTTCGTCCTTACTCCTTTTCTTCCTTCCTTCCTTCCTTCCTTCCTTCCTTCCTTCCTTCCTTCTTCCCTCCCTTCCTTACTTCCTTCCTCCCTCCTAACTCCTTTCCCTCCCTCCTTCCTGCCCTTCTTCCTTCCTCCTTTCCTTCTCTCCTTACTTCCTTACTTCCTTTCTCTTTTCCTCCTTCCTCCTGTCCTTCCGTCTGTCCTTCCTTGACCTGAGGACAACAGGAGGGTTAAAAGAAGTGAGAGTTGCAGCAGACGTGCAGTTTGTTGAGCAGGGCGGCTCTGCAGGATCAACGAGCTAATCTTTATGACCTTTGAAGAATTCAGTTTGTCTGCATTGAGATCAAGTTGTGTTTTGTGGGGGAAGACCTTTGAACAAGACACGACATGTCCAAACAGCGTCAGAAACTCAAACATGTGCTGAAGGTCAAAGTACACGTTCAGTATTTGTGAATAATTAAATCCACTCCTGAGATACATTTGAGAGGAGACGTGATATAAACAAAGCAGCTTTAGTAGATATTTATACTCAATAGTCATAAGTGCGTTTTTAATACAATAGTATTCACAACAGTGATTAGTACCATCTGCATAAAGTAGTTTTAAGGTGGAATCTTTCCTTCTTCTTTCCTTCCTTCCTTTCCTTCCTCTCTTCCTTCTTCCCTCTGTCCTTCCTTCGTTCCTCTGTCCTTCTTTCTTTCCTTTGCTTCCTCCCTTCCTTCGTTCCTCTGTCCTTCTTTCCTTCCTTCCTCTCTCCCTCCTTTCCTTCTTTCCGTCTTTCTTCCTTCCTCCCTCCTTTCCTTCCTTCCTTCTTCCTTCCTTCCTTCTTCCTTCCTTCCTTCCTCCCTCCCTCCTTTCCTTCCTTCTTCCTCCCTTCTTTCCTCCTTTCCATCCTTCCTTCTTCCTTCCTTCTTTCCTTCCTCCCTCCCTCCCTTCATCCCTTCTTCCTCCCTTCCTTCCGTGACTTGAGGACAACAGGAGGGTTAAATCCCCTCCTGAGATCTAGTTTCATGAGCAGCAGTTTTTAAATTTGAGCAGCTTTAGTAGATATTTATACAGAATAGTGATAAATGTGTCGTTCTCTTCTTGTTGCTTCTCTTTCATACAACACACAGTGATTAGTACGATCTGCATAAAGTAGTTTTAAGGTGGAATGAGCAGCGTGAGATTACACAGTACATCTCCATAGTCAAGTAGAGACATGCTGGTTGATAAACAGACTGAAGTGCAGGAAATCCTTCTTCTCTGCAGCCAACGGTATTAATATCATGTACAATGTTTATATATCTCAAAATCAATCCATCAATCATTTCATATTCCTACAGTTTATTATTATTATTAGTGCCACGGGGTTCTAGCTCCGAGGCACTCCACTCCAGAAGCTGGAGAGGAGTGAGGAGCAACTATTAATCTTCTCCATACTTAATATTATTCTTCCGCTTCTCCCACAGCTTTGAGAAAACCCTGACAATATATACATCAAAATGTGCGGCTCGATCGGGGGAGGGGTGCTATGACTTGGTGTTGAAATTCCAAAGTTTCCCAACATTATTCCCAAAAAACCGGGAGATTTCTCCATTGGAAATGAATGGGAATTTTTAGAAAATCCCCCAAAATTTCACCTTTTTTTTACCTTTTTTCAGAGTCACGTAGCTCGCTCATACGTGCACGTAGAAACGTGATTAAAACTTTAAAACGGAGGAAAACTTGTCCTCCCTGGAGAAATACCAAACTATTCACCATAACATGTAAACTTTTCAAACTATGAGCAGTCAAACGAGGAGTGGAAATCACTTTTTCGTCAAAGTTAGAGTGGAAGCGGCAGTTAGCTAGAGTGTGAGAAGCAGTAAAATATAACCTTAATTTTCATTTTTAACTCGAGCTCACGGCCACCGTGAAAAGGAGACAAATAATTTTTTGTCAAAATGTAGACATAGGTGTTGGGATTCATAAAATGTGACTTTGACAGGCGGGGTCTGCACAAAATTTAAACGGGGGGGCCGAGACCGGCGGCAATATCTGTCTCGCTGCCCATTAAACCTAATGTAATCGTCTTCTTTTTTCAAAAGAATCTCACTCTGTGTTCACACTGAGTTTACTCGCTCGTTTTAAGGAATATCTGAATAAAATGAACACTGTCAGAATCTGCCGGCTTCTGTGTCTCTCACGGTGTTTTCGGTTTTTGGACAGGAGTTACGGTTTTCCCACAGTTTGCAATTGTTCGGGACCTTGTCAGAAGCCAAATCCTTTAGAATTTTGAGACATTTTTCAAGTCAGATCCTGAAATCGCCGTAGCAACCGCAGGGCCTTAGCTGACCTTGGCAACCTGTTGCTGGGCAGAATCTGATCTACCTTTTTGTGATTGGCTGAACTGACCTACCTTTTTGTGATTGGCTAATTCTACCTGTCTGTCTGTTTTGCCAGTTAACTGAGCTAGTATTGATAGTCTCTCTCTATATATACATATGAATTATATTGACACTCTTACTGCTCAAATGCAGGCTGGTGTGTGTGTGTGTGTGTGTGTGTGTGTGTGTGTGTGTGTGTGTGTGTGTGTGTGTGTGTGTGTGTGTGTGTGTGAGTACACACTGTGTTGTAGTGCTTAGAGTTAGTGCATGTTGCTACTGCCTTGTGCTCTGTGTGCTACTCTCTGCTTACATCTACTGTTACACTTGATACTGACCAGTAAGATGTACTTAATACTGCCACAGTAAAAGTTACTTAGTGTTATATGATCAGGGTGACTTTTGAACACTGGAAATAAATCATGTACTCGTCCCGGCAGTAGCCCCGTGGCACTCAAAATTTCCCTGGAATTTTCTAGTTATTATTATTATTCCATTTTCTGTTTTCTGCAGTGTGATCGGTCCTTCCTGTTAGATTCACAGTATATGTTTTTATGTTTATATACTGTATATTTCTATGCTTGTTATCTGTAACATAGAAACATAGATTGTGCTTCTTCTTTTTTTACACAAGAAAAAAATGGTGACTGCACCCCTAAATTATACAGTAGGTCCTAAAATTGCACCTGTTGTCCTTCACTTGTCCTATATATAGTATACATAGTACAGTAATACACCTTTCTATACATGCTTATACACTATATACATTTCCACCTTTATCTTATCTTATTGTATCTTATCTGAGCTTATCTTATCTTATAGTATCTTTTAGTAGTGTTAGGATAATATTGGCTTTTATTGTAAGATAAGAATGACTGTTATTCTTTACATTTTTATTGCCAACTATATTTACTTTTTGTCAGTCTTTCTGCTGCTTTTTCTGCTGCAACAACCTAATTTCCATCTTTGGACTCAATAAATGTTCTTGCATTATCTTATGTTGAACCCACCTGTAGAGTAGCAGCAAACAGCAGAGTGATCTCCCACTTCCTCTTCCTCCTCTTCCTCTTCTTCCTCTTGGTTTCCTGGGCGGTTGGAGGTGAATCTCCTCTGCTGTCGAGGAATGAGACACAGCGGAGGCCTGGGAGACCAAACCCAGCAGTCAGGATTCAGCCTGTACATCCTGGCCTGAGCTCGATCTTCAGTGTGATGGAGGTGAAGGGTGAAGTGGAGCAAACACCGGGCACATGCACCACTCCCTTTCCTTCCTCTCTGAAACAACAGATGGAGCCTCAGATGGGTTTTCTTTGGACCGGAGTCGGATGCAGCGGAGGAGTGTATGTGTCACCTCACAGAAGGAGCTGATTGGGCGGCTTAACTGCTGATGTAATGCCCTCTATTACCCAGACCAGTGTTTTGCATTTATATACAACATATACACTCACCAAGCACATTATTAGCAACACCTGTGCAGTTTAAAGCAGTTTAATGCAATCCAATACAACAGATAATTCTACTTTTACACATTTTGTTTGGTTGGCATTGTCAAAAAGCTGATAATTCTACTTAATGTTTATTATTATGAAATTAAAAATACAATATGAAACATTGGCAAAGATTAAACTCTATATATTAGTAGATATAGGTAATAATAATTAGTATATAAGTAGTATATACCAACCAGCTATAATATTAACCCTCCTGTTGTCCTCGAGTCAAGGAAGGAAGAAAGGGAGGGAGGGAGGGAGGGAGGGAGGAAAGGAGGTAGGAAGGAAGGAAGGAAGGAAGGAAGGAAGGAAGGAAGGAAGGAAGGAAGGAAAAGACAGGAAGAAAGGAAGGAAGGAAGGAAGGAAAAGACAGGAAGAAAGGAAGGAAGGAAGGAATAGAAGAGATGAAGGAAAGAAGGAAGGAAGGACATATAAAACCATCTGGGCACTCGCTTTGCTGATGAATCAAATTTGACATTTATAAAAGTTAAAGTGTCACTTCGGCTCGGCCAGTATCACAATATAAAAGTGCTCATTATGAATTTGAAATACTTCCTGTTGTCCTCAGGTCATGTTTGACCCAGAACAACAACAGGCATTAACTCAAAAATGAGGTATAGTTTCATTTAAATGAGGTCAATTGACCATAATTTCCAAATTAAAACCCCTGTGGTAATAATTTAAATGAAGTTGGCTAAATAGGTCTTATACAGAATTGGGTGATCATTTATAGTTTATGCTTTATAAACCACAGCAGTGTTAAACCAAAATGCATGTTTGACCTAAAATAGTTGTGTCTCAAATCCAAACTTTATTCTTTGAGCTGAGAGACAATCAAGAGGATCCTTTTGTTTTTTTTGCATTTTTTCCTGTAATGTAGTGTTTATCTCCCAGCAGACACAAGCTGGTTAGGTGGTGGATGATCTTTCATGGTTGTGTTGATGATTATTATAAACTTTAACCCTCCTGTTGTCCTCAGTTCACGAAATAAGGAAGGAAGGAAAGGAGTAAGGAGGGAGGGAAGGAAGTGAAGAAGAAGGAAAGAAAGAAGTGAAGAAGGAAGGACAGGAGGAAGGAAGGAAGGAAGGAAGGAAGGAAGGAAGGAAGGAGAGAAGGAAGAAAAGGAGGAAGGAAGTGAAGAAGAAGGAAGGGAGGAAGGAAAGGAGGAAGGAAGGAAAGGAGTAAGAAGGGAGGAAAAGAGGAAGGAAGTAAGTAGAGGAGGAAAGGAGAAAGGAAGGAAGGAAGTGAGGAACGAAGTATAGAAGGAGGAGGGCACAAAGAAAGAGGGAAGGAGGTGAAGAACGAAGAAAAAATTAAAGAAAGAGGAAGGAAGGAAGGAAGGAAGGAAGGAAGTGAAGAGGGAAAGACAGGAGGAAGGAAGGAAGGAAGTAAGGAGAGAAGGAAGTAAGGAGAGAAGGAGGGAAAGGAGGAAGGAAGTGAAGAAGAAGGAAGGACGGAAGGAAGGAAAGGAGGAAGGAAGGGCAGGAGGAGGGAAGGGAGGAAGGAAAGGAGGAAGGAAGGAAGGAAGGAAGGAAGGAAGGAAGGAAGGAAGGAAAGGATTAAAAGGACATTTCTGACTTCATGGAGGAACAAAGTATACTGGATCCACTGAATGAACTATCTATCTGTATTAACTCAAAAATGAGGTGTAGTTTCATTTAAATGAGGTCAACTGACCATCATTTCCAAATTAAAACCCCTTCTGTGGTAATTAGTTAGTGTAGATTCCTAATTAATGAAGCCTTAGCTTGACGCTCTAATCATTCTCTCCTTGTAATCCACACCAACGATAATAAAAACTCCACAGATCCTCTTGATTCAGTTCAACTGTTTACTTCAAAAATGAAACAGCGGTACAAACATTAATCCAAGATAAGAAAATAAAAAAGAGAAAAACAAAAGGAGGTAGCGAGGTCAAAAAACTGTGTGGCTCCACTTCATGCTTGCCTGACTGAATGACTCTCCAGGTAACCCCACCCACACAGATCCTCACGTAAAAACAAAGTCCACGAAATATGCATAATGACTAGAAAGCCACAATGTACTCCCCAATATCACGAAAATTATCCACACACATATTTTAAATGCAATGAATTAACCTATTAACTTCTTACTTACTGTAAACACAAACTGTCAATATTTTAATCTGTATATAGCTGTATCTTTTATCTGCATAAACATAAATCACCATTTTAAACTATGAACTTAAATTATTATCCAAATATGAACTCAAATTACATTTAGGCTCTTACAGTTAGAAGATGGATAAATAGGTTTTTACACAGAATTGGGTGATAATTTATAGTTTAGAAACCAAAACCACTTTACCACTTTGACCTATAATAGTGCAAAGTGAGATAACTAATTATTTTTCAATCATTTATTTATTATTTTTCACATCTTATTTTACACTGCTTGAACTGTACTTTATTTTGAAAACTGTTCCTATTATTTGAGACTCTTCCCTTTACAGTACAGTGTCTGGTTTATTTAAGATTATTTAATACAATGGTAATAACTTGTGTGTTTGTTTAGTTTCTATTAACCTTCCTCTCTCATTCACATACAAACCTTTTATTTTGTTAGGTCAGCGCTGTGTGATGTGATTGGTCGAGTTTTAGACCACGTGGTCACTCGCCGCCAATCAGAGCGCAGCAGATGATATTTAACAACCCTCACGAAGAATTCACCTTTTCCTGTCGTATTTTATCCATTTTCATTGCGTTTTATCGCTTTATATTAACCATTTCAACCCGTTCTGGTGATTCAGGCAAGTTTATAACACTTTATACTTCCGGTTTCCATCGTTTTGTGGTGTGTTAGTGTGCACAGACAGACACACCCTCTGGCTTAAAGGAGCTATAACCGCCTCTTCTCATCGTAAATTCCCCATTTTGTTGTTTTCTTTACAGTAAACGTGACACTCAACAATGGCTTACCCAGGACCTTACGGTGCAGCCCCCGGTGGATTCCCAGGAGTGGTAAGAAAATGCATTAAAACATGTTTAAATATGTCTTAAATAAAGCTGTATATGTGCAGCGACCATCCTGGGATATCCTCCCTAAACAGTCCGGAAGTGTGGCTGGCCGTGCATAGATTAAACCAGAGCTGCAGAAAAATGCACAAGACTGAAGCTGTTTTATCTTCAATTATATTAAATGTTTCTACATGAAACACATCAGGATCATTTCAGAGGACTGTCTGCATTATAAAGCCATTATTGTGTAATTAAAGGACAAGTTCAGTGTTTTTTAAATCTGCGTTTAAAAACAACTATTAAACCAAAACTGTGAAGCTTCTATTGAGCTCCAGCAGTGTGAGTTAATCATATCAAGTGATATCTGACACATTTACAGTGTTTGTAGCATCATATCTCCTCTTAGTGTTTCCTGTTGAGCTGTGGTGGAAGTATAGTAACAAAAAGAGAGACTTTGGCACTAAAAAGACTGAAATAATGAAATATATCTACTTATTTTAACTCATTTTGGCAGCTGAAGCTTCATATTAGCTTCACATCAACTTTTAAATACATGTTTACAGTCTCCCTTTTAATGTAATGCACTGAAAGTATATTGGTAACACTCAAGCAGCATATAAAAATACTCTAGTACACAAATATAGATTGTATTTATCTATTAAAGTAAGATTTTGATTTACACTCAAAGTACATTTTGCATTAGATTATAAATATATGTCAGTTGTACCATCATCTAAAGAACATTTGCATTATATTAAATACTTAAAATAGTTCCATTTAGCACAGTCAAGTTTACTTAATACAATTAAAGTTGGGTTTTTGTACAACTTTAATACTATTTAAGTGTAATTAAGTGTAAGTATAAAAACACTATTTAACAGTCTGGACTCAAGTGCACTTTAATATGCTGTAGTATATTAACATTAAGTGTTATTAAGTATTATTAATATTACTAGTGTAGTGGTATCTTCTTTATGAAGACAAAGTATTTATAGACAAAGTAATGTTACAATAAATTATGTAAATTTAATACAGAAACCTCTTAAAACTCCCTCTGTGTGTTTCCCTGCTTAGCTGTAGTGGAAGTATCGTATCACATGTCCAAAACAGCTGATTTAATACATTGATTTAATAGTTACAAGTGTTTTTACGTGTGTGTGTGTGTGTGTGTGTGTGTGTGTGTGTGTGTGTGTGTGTGTGTGTGTATATAATCTTAATGAGTAAGGAAACATGTGGTGGAGTTCAAAGTACAATATTTCCCTCTGACCTGTAGGTGAAGTATAACGTGGTGTTCTCAGGTGCAGTAGCATTAGAGTAAATGTACTTTTATTATATTTCATTATTTTATCCAGCAGATGTTTTCCTTTAAAAGTTTGTGTGGAGGAGGAATCAGCTGCAACCCAATCATTAACAGATGTGTTGGGAGGTTTTAAGCATTGAGTCAATCAGTATTATTTACAGTGTGTGTGTGTGTGTGTGTGTGTGTGTGTGTGTGTGTTTGTGTGTCTCTCTGTGTGTGTGTGTGTGTGTGTGTGTGTGTGTCTGTATCTGTGTCTGTGTCTGTGTGTGTCTGTGTGTGCGTGTCTCTCTGTGTCTGTGTGTGTCTGTGTTTGTGTGTGTCTGTGTTTGTGTTTGTGTATGTGTGTGTGTGTGTGTGTGTGTGTGTGTGTGTGAGTGTATTTGTGTTTTCTCTTGGAAATAAAATAATGATTGAGGGGAGCACACACACACACACACACACACACACACACACACACACACACACACACACACACACAATAGATAATGAGATCAATCCTTTCCAGTGGTCAGTATAAACACACTGAGTCAGCTCTGGTTGGACAATGTAAAGCAGGCGGGCGGCTGGTGGAGCTCACGCCTCACTGACTCACTGAGGGTCTGAGTGAGTGAGAGACTGAGGGACTGAAAGAGAGTTTTGTGCTGATAAAGTGACATTTCTTAGATTTATTTCAGATGAGGTGAATTAGAGAGATGTTGCACGGATTTCCTCTCACACATTTGGACACACACATGTTTGCCAACGTGCATCAGCTCTCAGTTAGTTAACAGGAAAGGTTGCAAAATAACCAAAATACCCCTCTTGAATGCAGCCTGGTTGCTTCACTCACATCTCACTTTATTTGAAACATATTCTGTGTGTGTGTGTGTGTGTGTGTGTGTGTGTGTGTGTGTGTGTGTGTGTGTGTGTGTGTGTGTGTGTGTGTGTGTGTGTGTGTGTGTGTGTGTGTGTGTGTGTGTGTGTGTGTGTGTGTGTGTGTGTGTGTGTGTGTGTGTGTTGCTTTATCTTCCACTCAGAAAGCATGAGTCTGGAACGACTTTATAGTTTAAGTTTTACTAATATATTAAGATTTTTTGGGCTTTAGCTTGTACATTTTTTAGCATCTGAATCCCTTTTAAACACATTTTCATGGATGTTGGAGTCATGTTTGACCTGCTGTCCTCTGCTGAATATTATAAGAAATTTAAATTTAGTTATTCACTCTGACAACTGAACAAATTATACCACATCTGTCTTTAAAGTGTCACAGATTACTGGAATAACTGACCAGTCAATGGAAAGTATTGATAACTACAGAAGTGTTTCCTATTAATTATATAGACCGTGGCGGCTCGTCATGGTCTAATTTGTGCCGCTACAGTCTCACAGTGAGCTGAACTCGTCTGTACACTCGTTGTTTTAGGGCTGAGCAGTATATTGAGTTTTTTAAGATATATAAATATATTTTCAAACGAGATATAGGACAACATATTATCTTCTTTAGTGTGGATTATATTATTAAATTACTGAATGAAGTTGTGATAGTTTTCCACCGTCTCTGCTGCAGTTTGCTGTCACTGCTTTGCTCTCCTCTCCTCTCTCTCTCTCTCTCTCTCTCTTTCTCCTCCTCCTCTTCCTCTCTACTCCTCTCTCTCTCTCCTCCTCCTCTCTCTCCTCTCCTTCCTCTCTCTCCTCTCCTTCCTCTCTCTCCTCTCCTTCCTCTCTCTCTCCTCTCCTTCCTCTCTCTCCTCTCCTTCCTCTCTCCTCCTCTACCTCTCTCTCCTCTCCTTCCTCTCTCTCCTCTCCTTCCTCTCTCCTCCTCTTCCTCTCTCTTCTCTATCCTTCCTCTCTCTCTCTCCTCCTCTTCCTCTTCTTCCACTCTCCTCCTCCTCCTCTTCCTCTCTCTCCTCTTCTTCCTCTCTCTCCTCCTCTTCCTCTCTCTCTTATCCTTCCTCTCTCTCCTCTCCTTCCTCTCTTCTATCCTTCCTCTCTCTCCTCTTCCTCTCTTCTATCCTTCCTCTCTCCTCCTCTACCTCTCTCTCCTCTCCTTCCTCTCTCTCCTCTCCTTCCTCTCTCCTCCTCTTCCTCTCTCTTCTCTATCCTTCCTCTCTCTCTCTCCTCCTCTTCCTCTTCTTCCACTCTCCTCCTCCTCCTCTTCCTCTCTCTCCTCTTCTTCCTCTCTCTCCTCCTCTTCCTCTCTCTCTTATCCTTCGTCTCTCTCCTCTCCTTCCTCTCTCTCTCCTCCTCTCTCTCCTCTCTACTCCAACCGGTCGAGGCAGATGTTCTCCCACTCTGAGTCTGGTTCTGAGGGTTCTTCCTGTTAAAAGGGAGTTTTTTCTCTCCACTGTGTCTCATGTGTGAATGTTGGGTCTCTTTAAAATTAAACCTGAAGAGTTCGGTTTAGAACCTGCTCTATGTGGAAAGAGCCTTGAGATAACTTTGTTGTGATTTGGTGCTATACAAATAAAGATTGATTGATTGATCCTCTGCTCTCAGAGAGTCTGTTCTGCTGCAGGAATACTACTACTTTATTGCTCCTCACTGTTCTGTATAAAAGGTCCTGACACTGAACGGAGGACAGAATTGCTCCATCAGTAAGCAGCTACAGGACTCTGTTGTGTTAGCTGTGGTCGAGCGAGCTAGAGAGTGAATGAAGAGAGGGAGCGCTGCCAGTGAATCAGGTCAATACAATGTTGTTTTCTGGTTAGCGGTTACGTTCAACAGCACAAATAAACTTCCAGTCAACCCTGCAGCTCAGCCTCAAACCTCTGAAGCTGAAACGCAGCAGCAACATTATGCTGCTTTAGTTGGTTCAGATTATAAAAGCAACGTCTTAATGAGAAATCTTCTTTATTTCCATCTGTTCAATAAATCAACTCTGATCCTGATCCACTTCTAAAACATCTGGAAGTCTTTTACTGATAAGCAGACGGTTAGTTTAGTTATTAGAAGAAACACAATACAGAAAAAGTACATTTACTGAAACAGTATTTAATATATTCATGAGTAATGAACTAGTTGAACTTAAATAAACACTTCTTCTTTATTTGTTTTCAGAGCTGAAATATGGACATTAGTCTTTTTTTTCTAGTTAGTTTGTTTCAAACATTTATTAACTGGTAACATTTCTTTCCTGAGCTTTGTGAGTGTGTCATCACCGTTCAACCAATAGATATAACTTCTTAATGTTGCTTTCAGAGTGAAACCAGGATGGTGCATTTGACTTAAAACTGTACAAATCTTTCACCATAGTCTCTCAAAGTTCTGTACTGTCATGATAAATTAATATGGAAGCTCAGATTATACTTTAAGATTATAAACTGTATCTTTGAGGTTTTTTTTTTTTTTTTTTTTTTTTACAGCTGATTAGACAAAAACAGACTATATGAATGCATCACTCTGCCTTCTGTAAAATCATAACAGCACAATATAACTTATAGTCTTTAGGTTTTCACAGCAGGATATAAACTGGAGTCATTAGGAGCAAAATAAGACAGAAACAAGCAAATATAAAAGAAGTAAATCCACTGAATGCTTCCTGTTTCTCTCTCTGCAGCAGCAGGATCCTTTATATGGATATTTCTCAGCTGTGGCCGGACAGGTAAGACTCACCTGCCCCTCAGTGTTTCTGGATATTGATATTTATCTCATCTTTGTGTGGTAGTTGGTAGTTTATTGTTATCTGACTGTGCTGTGACTGTTGACAGGATGGACAGATCTCAGCAGACGAGCTGCAGCGCTGCCTCACACAGTCTGGCATCTCCGGCTCCTACCAGCGTAAGAATGAATCATCTGCTTAAATACAAATACATCCTCAATTGCCTCAATAGCCATGTGAAAGTCAATGTAAAGCGTTTATTTCTAGCTGTGTGGAGTGTAGCTCATGTATTACAGATTGCGTGCACGTGGTTGCGTGCACGTCAGCCTCCTCTGGCGGAGGGACTTTGGAGGCAGGGCACGAGTGCAGCAGAGAGGGAGGGGGGAAGGATCTGAAAGTTGTACTTCTTCAAATTTGATGCTAAGTCCTCTCTCTCCTCAAAGTTACCAACTGCAGCTTTAATATAAAACCATCTGGGCGTTCGCTTTGCTGATGAATCAAATTTGACTTGTATAAAAGTTAAAGTGTCACCTTGGCTCGGTCAGTATCACAATATAAAAGTATATTATAATTATATCTCTATTTTAAATGCCATCATAAACAATATGATATTAACATGAAGTATTGTAGCTATCAGAGGACAGCCAGTCATTATACAAGCAGCAGGATGAATAGATGCTGACTGTTTGTTGGAGGAAATACACAAAGTCCTTTAACGAGTTTAAACAAGCCTTTCTTTCTTTATTGGACACAATGTGAAGCTCACATCTCCTTCCATCTTTTTAATGGTTCGGCCCCCATCAGATCACATTGGTCAGTATTTGGCTCCTTTGTATGAAAACAAGTGTTGCGTCTCTGCTCTAAGCTTCTTGTAAACACACACTTGTGGTTTCACTTCCTGTTGAGCTTCATCTGAGATTGAAATTAACCATGAGAACAAACAAGAAAGAAGACTACTTCTGCTGAACATGGTGGTTTCAGAGGTTTTTATTTGTAGTCTGCAGTTCACAGAAAATGTTAGCGAGCAGAGCGTCTGTGAGGTTAACATGGTACCAAAAACTCCAGGTTGAAAAGTGCAGAGTGTGGTTAGCTGACTGTTTCTAGGTTTTTGTTTCTGTTGTCAAATGAGTTGATGATGTATCCATTAAAACATAATTACATTATAAGTCTGAGTCCAGTGGTGGAAAGTAACTGAGTACATTTACTCAAGTAGTGAACTGAAGTACATTTTAAGCTACTTGTATTTCCATTTCATGCTACTTCACACTTGTAAATTGTGTTTTTATGTTACAGCCTTCAGCCTGGACACCTGCAGACTGATGATCAACATGCTGGACGTATCCTTCACCCATCAGTCATTTAGAGGGGACAGTGATGGGACACTTCATGGATAAAATGATAATGATAATAATAATAATAATAATAATAATGTGTCTGAGTTTAACGTCAACATGCATCATGTAAAATACAGCAAAGGCAGAGATATGACAAGTTCATGCTGCTTCTTATGTGTACACATGTGGATGAGAACATACTGCAGACAGGGAAAGCACAGTGTTAAGTGGGGGAGTCATTACTTATCTTCATATTTTAAATAACAGCATTTAACTAAAACTGAAACTAGCACAAAACCTGTAGAAGTTGAGAAGTCAGGGAGCTTCTCATCTTTTATTATTAATACAGATAAAATACTTAAACACACTGAATAAAACATGGTCAACTTCCTCCACACCAATCTGAGAAAACATTGAGTTTATGGAGCTTTGAGCACATGTTGATACAAGAAAGAGTCATCTCCAAAATGTTGACATACAGCTGGAAGAACTCTATTGTCTGAATAATATTTAATTGTATGCTGAAGCATTAATATTTATTTTAATAATAACTAAGAGCCTCAGAGCAAGAATAACAGACCCAACCTAAAAGTAAACACATGTATGAGGACAGAGCTGTCTACAGACTTTTGGCCACGCAACTACTAATATTAATACTATTATTACTACTACTAATACTACTACCGCTACTACTACTAGTACTAAAAATACTACTACAACCCCTGCAGTACTACTACTCAGGGGTGCCATAAGGGGGTGAAAAATTAGGACGATTCTAAGGGCCAATGACTGACAGGGACCCTAAAAAAATATTAGAAGGTTATTAACATTTCATCTATCATTAATAGAATATTTCATTTACAATTAAACTAAGGCTTTATTTGTATGCAGAATGTTGCATGCATGTTTGCACAGTGTTATATTTTCACAGCTCAATGTCAGTAAATATCATACAGTTATTATTAGACTGCAGGAGAGTTGCAAGCCTTCACAGGTAGAGGTGTGGTTACAGAACTTGTGCATGGTTGGTGTGACTTATGTGTGGTGATAGTGGGGCCCAATGTGATATCTTTTCATGGGGCCCAAAATCACTGGCGGCACCTCTGCTACTACTACCAATAATAATAATGATAATGATAATCAGAAGAGCACTTTTTATACAATAAATGCAGTTCAAAGTGTTTTACAACAAAATAAATTAAATACGCCAAATGCTTCACATTGAAAAGACATAAAAAGAGCATAAAGCAATGTTAAAATAAATAAAAGCATTAATGTGCCATTATAGTAGGACAGTAGTTTAAAAAATATATAAAATCAAGTAAGATACAACATTCTAAAAGTAGTTCAGTAGTGTTTCAGAGTGAAGATGACTGATAGAAGAGCCCTAACCCTTACTTTATTTTTGGGTGGAAGTAAAGGAACATGTGATCAATGGTGAGGAATCTTCTATCATCCTCTTTTCTCAAGTCTTGTGTCATTTCCTGTCTCAGCAAAATAACTTTAATACTGACTGCAGAAATCCTAAATCTAACCTATGAAGCTTCTAGTTATCGTTGTATAGTTTGAGCCTGTAAAATTAGAGTAATGAGAGAATAACTGGAGACATGTGTGACTGTTCCTTGACTGAGTGCTGCGTCAGAGGGACATGTCCGGCACTATGGGCTTCAATGAGTTCAAGGAGCTTTCTCAGGCTCTGAACGGCTGGAAGAACACCTTTGCATCCTTCGACCGGGACCACAGCGGGACCGTGGAGGGTCATGAGATGCACCAGGCCATCTCCACCATGGGTAAAATCATTTGTTGAATATATACACTGCGGTTTGTCTCTGCTAAGTGTCTAAAATTAGGAATAAAAAACTAACATTTAACTGCTGAGATTTTCAGAGTAAAACCATAGACTGTATAAAAGAAATGGACGTAACATCAGTGACGTCACCCATTGGTTTGTGGACTGCTGCTCGGAAAGCCAATAGTTTAGAATCTAGGCAGCGCCATCTTGAAAATTTCAGGTGCATGCTGGGAAAAATAACAACATGCATTCTACTTATATGGGCATGTGGCGGGGCCGTTGGCTGAGCAGGGAGGTTGCTATGGTTGCGAGGGCTGGATGTCGAGGACATTGGTCAATCAACCTGTCAATCAGGACGTATCCACGCCCTAATGCATACCCTGCTTTATCGTCACATATAAAATCAGACCACCATACTGCATTGAAGAAGGCTTTAAACTAGCGATTGAGACCATAAACACATTTTGAAAACGTTTACTGAGGTTAGAAATCAAGTTGAAGTTGGTGAATTCTCCATTGACTTGTATAGAGACGGTCGCCCCCTGGTGGCCTTTTGATAGAATGCAGCTCTAAGTTACTTCCGTGTTTGCCTCATTTCAGAGGAACAGAACTCCCCGCCTGCTTACAACAAATGTCATTTATTCGATTAAATTTTCCAAAACAATGGTAAACAAAATGTGAACGTTTTTTTTTTTACCATTTGTGACTCATATTAATGAACATTTTTAGCCACATTCACTACAAAACACATTT
Source organism: Scomber japonicus (assembly GCF_027409825.1). Lineage (NCBI taxonomy): Eukaryota > Metazoa > Chordata > Actinopteri > Scombriformes > Scombridae > Scomber > Scomber japonicus. The sequence continues at coordinate 32,169,113 of NC_070587.1, read as the reverse complement.
TGAGTTTCATATACTGCTGGAAAGTTGTGTAAAGTTTCTTAGCATTCTAAAGACATCACAGTATTGTCTTTGTGCTCCAAACATTAAACAAGATACATCATGAACTGTCACTGAACATCACTGAACTGTGATTTTGAGTATAACACGACTTCTCACTTCCCTATTCTACTGGATGGGAGTCACTGTGATGCAGATGTTTGGTAATTGCTTTTTAGTTTAAAATGTTCTTTATTTTAATAAAACGGGGCGTATATTGGAAATGTAAAGAAAAAACCCCCCTTTTAATCATGTAATATAGCAAAGATATGCTCATTTTATCCAATTCAGACCCAAACTCTTCGTACATCCTTTTATAAGATTGAGAAATCACCACTGCAGTCTTTACCTGGTCTATGGCTGTTGAGATTGTTTGAACTGATTGTCAAATTTCGTTCAAAGTTCACTGAGAGTGCACTGAAATTCACACAGTAACCAGCACTTTTTCTTCAATTCAACCAGTCACAAAGGCCAGTTTGCACTTTAGGGCTCTTTTTGCAGCAGAGAAACAGTTTATTCTGCACACACACCCAAGCAAATATTATACACAAAGATAGGCAGAGCTTCAGAAGTCAAAACACACACCAGTATCTCCTGTTATTTTCCACCAACCCACAGCTTGTTTCACCTCATTCTCCCTCTATCATACCTCCATCCTTTATCTCCTGCATTCCCACAATTAACACATTCCTGCTCTGCACGTACACCCTGCCTCCAACTCTTTCACAGAAATGATCTTTGCAATACCATAAACTCCTTACAACACCTAAGAAGTTTGATTTTGCATTGGTTTTTAGTAGAAGCGATGGTTTAAACAATAAATGGACTGTCTGTTTTTAAGTTTTTATGTACTCCTGTGTGTCCATTAAAAAGCAAATATAGGTGTAAAGGGAAGGTTCATAGTTTTCAAGTCTACATTAAATCAACAGTCACTAGCCCAAATGAACATTGAAACATGTTTTTCTGTCTGTAATCTGACCTCAGTGTCTGTTTCCTGTTTTGTTCAGTTTGTCACATCCTCTTTACTTTCTAATCATGATAGATTTAATGCTTTAATGTCTTGTAATTAAAGTATGGGCTCGTCCGGGAGTTGAACCCGGGACCTCTCGCACCCGAAGCGAGAATCATACCCCTGGACCAACGAGCCACTTGTAGAGACAATTATTAGTCAAGTATGTCTTCAGTCAGGAGCTTAAATATAACATGAAGTGTGTTTATGTGTGTGTAATGATTCCTCCTGTTCATACTGACCATTAGATCCTTCATCATGTTTACAATGGAAGTGATGGAGGACTAAATCCACAGTCCTCCTTCTGTGGAAACATGGATTTAAAAGTTGATGTGAAGCTAATATGAAGCTTCAGAGTCCAAATGAGTCAAATCTTCATCTTCTATGTTTCAACGTTACAGTGTTTTTACTAGCAAAGTCTTTTTGTTACTATACTTCCACCACAGCTCAACATATATATACTATATATACTATATATACTATATAAACCATATATACTACACCACAGCTCAACAGGAAACACTAAGAGAAGATATGATGCTAAAAACACTGGAAATACTAACAATACTACATAAAGTACTACTAGTACTACTACTACTACATAGAGTACTCAGATATCTCTTGATATAATAACTCAGACTGCTGAAGCTCAATAGAAGCTGATCATCTACTTTTAAATGACTGAGTGGAAACACTGTGGATTTAGTCTCCATCACTTTACATTGAAGCTCATTAGAAGGTTTTAATATCAGTATGAACAACCGGAGGAATGATTATAGAGAGGAAAATGAACACCTGACTGCTGCTTTAATATTAATATGAAACTGTGAACTTGTCCTTTAAAGCCTCTTTTTTCTTCTTCTTTGTGATGTAATCCCTCATAGTTTCACTGGCTGGTTAAACATTCAAGTTTTTACTGCTGTGATATAATTACCTCAACCTCTGTTACTGTTAAAAAATAAACTTTTATAATGTCATAACTTTATATAGTTATAGTAACATTCTCACCTTTGTATGTGAGTCTGTATTTTTATATGTGAGGTCTCGTATTATATTTTAACCACTAAAGTGTGCAGAGAATCATTGGATGTCGGCACTTCACATAAAGTGAAACTGAAAACTGATTGATTGTGTTTCAGGCTACAATCTGAGCCCTCAGGCCATGAACTGCATCATGAGGCGCTACAGTACACACGGCAGGATCCCCTTCGATGATTTTGTGAGCTGTTGTGTAAGACTGCGCGCTCTGACTGGTGAGTGGGCTGAAACATTTATGGCATCTGACTGTCATCATAAAAAAACTAAACAACAAAAGTAAATGAGTAAAATGAATTTCAGCAGCACCTAACAGCAGAGGAAACACTGAGCTAACAGACTGGTAGCTCATTTGTTAATTTAATAAGTAGATAAATTATAAGATTCAGCTTGTTTGAGCAGTTTGCCTCGATGATCTGTAGCTTGTTTTAGTCTGCCGAATAAAACAAAGAATGAAGGAAAGGAAGAAGGAAGGAGGGAAAGAGGGAGGGAAGGGGGGAGGAAGGAAGGAGGGAAGGAAGAAGGGAGGGAGTGAGAAAGGAAAATAGGAAGGAAATAAGGAAGGAAGAATGGAAGAATGAAGGAATGAAGGAAAGGAGGACGGAGGAAGGGAGAAAGGAAGGAAGGAAGGGAGAAAGAAGGAAGGAAGTAGGAAGGAAAGGAGGGAGGAAGGAGGGAGGGAGGAAGGAAGGAAATAACCAAGGATGGAAGGACGGAAGGAGGGAGGGAGGGAGGGAGGGAGAAAGGAAAAGAGGAAGGAAGGAAAGAAGGAGAGAAGGAAGGGAGGAAAGAAGGAACAGTCAAAACAGACGAGGTCAATTAGAAGAGTAACTCAAAGTCTCAAAGCTGCTGGTGTTTTATGTTTCTGTGACTGAACTTGTTATAAATTTTACAGCTACAGTCATTCAACATGGCCGAAGTGTTAATATAAAGACCCTTAAAGCCCATTGTGATGTTAAAGTCAGTGTTTCAGTAAAAAGCTCATTATTATTATTATTGTTTGTTTTTCAGATCAGTTCAGAAGGAGAGACACGGCCCAATCTGGCAGCGCCTCCTTTCAGTACGATGATGTAAGTTCCCACTACTGTCTGTTTTTATTTTTATTTTCTAAAGCTCTGACGTTGCTTCTCATCTGAGTCTGTCATCACTGCAGAGGAGAAGCTCAGAAAACACAAAACGTTTCACTGATACAGTAACAAGCTGATCTCATACTGATATTCAGCCAGTGTGTGATGGATCAGTGGATCAGCTGCATGCATTAGTCCATGTACTTAGGGCTGGGCAATTAATGGAAAAATAATTGAAACCGACATTTAGAAACTCTAGTCGACTTAATCTTGCTCATGTCAATTAATAGTGGTGTTCACTGTTGCCATGACAGCAAAGGTTGCATATCTTTAAGGAATTTGAAAACTTTCCGTGTGATCATTTTAACCTAAACCATGATCTTTACATAGTTCTAATCAAGTAAACTAGACATTAACCACAGCGTCACACCTTAAAACATCTTTATTTACACTCCCTAAAGATCCTCATGTGTGAGGGCAGCAGTGGAAAACACTAAACTAAAGAAACTGTGAAAATACCACAGACTGAATAGAAGAAATGGACGTAACATCCGTGACGTCACCCATTGGTTTGTGGACTGCTGCTCGGAAGCCAATAGTTTCGAATCAAGGCAGCGCCATCTTGAAAATTTCAGGTGCATGCTGGGAAAAATAAAAACATGGATTCTACTTATATGGGCATGAGGCGGGGCCATGGGCGGAGCGGGGAGGTTGCTATGGTTGCGAGGGCTGGATCTCGAGGACATTGGTCAATCAACCTGTCAATCAGGACGTAGCCACGGCCTAATGCATACCCTGCTTTATCGTCACATATAAAATCAGGGAGGCCAAAATGTCCCAAATGAACATCATACTGCATTGAAGAAGGCTTTAAACTAGCGATTGAGACCATAAACACATTTTGAAAACGTTTACTGAGGTTAGAAATCAAGTGAGAAGTTGGTGAATTCTCCATTACTGTAAGACTGCAAGATGATTGATGATTGAGAGTTGTACAGTTTAACAGCATTAAATATGTTTCTCTCTCTTTCTCTAGTTTATCCAGGTCACCATGAGCGTATGAAGAAGAGAGACCAAACAGACGGGACATACTCGCCTTTTAAAATCTTTTCATAGTAACATCACAACATGTCATTTCTATGTGTGTTAATTTTTAATGATGTTTGTATGACGAGGATTAAAACGTCACTGTCACATTCCATTTTAACATGAACTTAACGAGTAAAGTATATGAACTAACTAAGAATATAAAGTAACCACTGACATACATTAGCCTGCCTGTATATTGGAGGGCATTATTATCACTCTCTCTCATCTATAGCCTTTTACCTCAAGAGTAATCACATAAACCCAAAGAGCTCGGCAGTGTAATCATGTATGAAATTAATAAAAAAATATCTCACACACTGATGTTTGACTCCTTTGTTTGTTTTTTATTAGACAATGCATTTAATTTTCATTTAAGAGTTGATGACATTATATTCATGTTGTTCATTTGCTTGTTTATTTATAACCTAAATCACAGTTTTTACTTCTAGGATACTGCTGCAGAAACACAAAAATACATTTAATACCAAACAGAAAAACACCTAAAGAAATAATTTACATCCATATACACAGTATTTAAATCTTGCTCTAAAATCTTAATGTTTTTGTTCATAATCAAAAAGAGAATCTAGTTCAATCCTGAGTAGTTCATGATTTTCATAAATCACAACATAAAAAATGTTTTATTTGCATTTATCATCTTTCATAAGACTCAATGCTGAGCAGAAGTCGAGTAAGATGTTATATCTTCATTAAAGGTTAGAGTTAGGGTTAGGGTCTTTGCTGTTGTGTGTTGGGGCAGCAGCATCAGAGCCAGCGATACTAACAGACTTGATAAGATCATCAAGAAGGCTGGCTCTGTACTGGGTCTCAGGGTTAGGGTTAGGGCTCTGTACTGGGTCTCAGGGTTAGGGTTAAGGCTCTGTACTGGGTCTCAGGCAGGAATCTTTTGAGACTGTGGTTGAGGGAGGACGTTGAATAAACTGTTATCCATCAAGGACAATGAGCAGCATCCTCTCCATCACAAAGTGGACGGACAGCGGAGCAGCTTCTCACACGAAGGGACAGATACAAGAACTCTTTCCTGCCACATGCCATCACACTGTATAATAACAGCTAAACAACTCTGGTCATAACTTACAGTCACTACGGACTTTATTTTCTACACACATCACACATTATTATACTTTGCACTAAAATTAACACTGTCAATTAGTTGTATATACTTTTGTACATTACTTTTTATTTTATTTTATCTCATTTGCTATATGTTGTTATCGTCACTGTGTGTAATGCTGCTGCTGCTTCACTGTAATTTCCCAGTTTGGGATCAATAAAAGTATATCTATCTATCTATCTATCTATTTATCTAAATCCTGAGTTCACATTTGACTGGCTGTAGTAGATACTCATTTACAGTACTTTGGATGCTGGCATAGTGTACTAATGTCTTTATGTTAAATATACAAAACATATCAATTTATACATTTAAACTTTCTCTTTGCATGTGATATGATGAATATCTTAACTTATGATAAACTACACAGATAAATTAGCTGTCACCACATGAACTGCACAGATCAATGTCAAAGTGACTATAATTAGTTAAACAATATTTTATATATATATATATATATATATATATATATATATATATATATATATATATATATATATATTATACATTTACTTGCAGACATAAAAGGCTCAAACAAAGATGCAAACCGAAATTTAAAAAAAACACTACCCAAAATGTCCACCAGGGGTCAGTAATGGCTCAGTATTGAATCTGAAGAGAGATCAGTAGTCAGGGAACGATCTCTTCATCTAGCCCCTCTTTCTTCTGCGTCCTTCATATTTCCTCTCTCATGAGCGGATAGCTGGCGTCACTGGCGATGCCACAGTGGTTACCACAGTCACGTGCGATCCGAAGGTAGCCCTCTTCCCCCCAGGACTCCCCAAAGCTGTCAGAGAATAGATAGTGAGAGAAGGTGTTGAACATCATTAGGTCAAAGCTAAAAAACAACCTGTTGGACACATTAAAGTCCATGTATAGTAAGAATAAATGTGTTCTGAGTTTGACATACCACAGAAAAGTGTGATGTTAACCATTCTGCCAAATTTGAATGATTAAAAAAATCAAATGTAATTTTCTTCTAAACACATTAAATAGGTCATAAATGTATTTCTAAAAAGTGTAAAAAGCATTTCAACCATTTAGATTTGAATTGTGGAGCTAGACTTCACAAACTGTGTTTCAAGATATTTTCCCTAGTTGATTAGCATAAACCCGCCCCTGCTGCTGTAGAGGTATAAATACATTCAGCACACACTAGGGTGACATCAGCAAAATTGGGCCATCAGGTAAAATGGGCCATTTAAGGCCCATTTTAAAGAGCATCTTAGCTCTTTAAACATTGACAGTAAAATGGTAAAATGGGCCACTCTTTTAAGGTAAAATGGGCCGCCCTCTGAATTGAGTTTTAGCAGATATTTGAATGGTTCCTCTTATTAAGAAATATTTATATTGTTAATATATTATTATATTATGCATGTATGATATGTCTGTTTCCCATTTTCCTCTCTAGGTGTGTGTTTGTGTGTACACAACTATGTTCGTCTGTGCATATGAGTGTGTCTGTGTGCACTCTTGACATGCATGCACACATACACACTCACTCACTGTGTGTGCCAGCATGATTTGTGCACATAAACCACACAAACTTAAAAGGGAAAAAGTGAAAGAGGCATGTAAATAAATAAGTAACAGATGTTTAAGGAAAGTAATATTAAACTTATGATTACAGACAATATGTCAAATAAAACAAAAAAACGGGGAGTATAGAAGAGGTTAACAAAGAAACAGAAAGGAAAATAAAGGATGTCACTGAGGGAAGAATCTGTAAATACAATCAGTGGGTAAAGGAGAGGAAGAGGGGAGCATGAGGTTATTATAGGAAGACAATCCAGAGAAGCCAAAAAGTGATCACACACTCTCTTGCAAGAGCATGGAATATTTCTTATGAAATAGTTGTTTTGATGCAATTTAACTTTAATATTATATTGTTATAGTGCATAGATGTGTTTTGAAATTAAAGTTTATTAGATTGTTTTATTAGAAATTACTCTGTTTCCTTTGCAATTTTAGTGGCCTATTTTTACTGATCAGCCGGCCCATTTTACCTTAACACTGCCGATCTAAAAAATGTGGGGTAACTCATCTTTCAACAGCTGTAGGGCTTAAACAATTATATTTTCTTACATATATTCCACACAAAAATATTGATAACAAACCCTTTTAATCATAAGAATACAAATAAATGTCATACATTGTTCTTTTGTTAGTTTCCCATGCCATTAACCAAAAAGTGGCCCAATTTAGCTGATGTCACCTACTACTACTACAGGCTACAGTTAGCCAGTTAGCTGAATTATACGCCGAGCTAGCAGCCGAGTTAGCCGCAGAGCTAGCTGCTAGCAGCAGAAAGCTCTCACACATAGTGTCCATGCTTCTGGTAGAGGTGGTGACTTTCATTGACAGGTGACACTTGGTAGGGGGCGGGACTTCAGCGAACTCGGCGGCCACACCAACAGTGTTTGGGAGAAGAGAAAGAGACTGATATTTTAAAAAATATATAATATATGAAATTAGGCTTCAAAGTTGTGTAATCATTCAAATTTGGCAGCGTGGTAAAAAACACACTTTTCGGTGGTATGTCAAACTCAGAGGACATATTTATTCTTACTTTACACGGACTTTAACAACATGACGTAATTCAGACTGGTGACATGTCCCACCTGTTCTCGACAATCCAGTATTTCTGACCCTCTGCAGTCTCTCCGTAGCCCACTAACAGCATGGCGTGGTCAACGTTGTCTTTGTCACACTCAGGGTTGAAGTAAACACCTGCACACAAAATACAAAGAGAGTGACTCTGAGCCTTTATTGTTATTTAAACTGGACGTTTTCTTTATTTTTCTACTTCCCTAAAGTGGTACAGTCCTACCTTTTATCATTAGCTGTCCATCTTAGCCATCACACTATATCAAATGAAGTGATTACATAAAATGAGGGTACATCAGTTAGACTGAGCTGTGCATGGTTGTGTAACAAACAAAACTGGATTGAGTCCAGAGTTTGTTTTTATGTTTGAACTAAACTGAACCATACATAGCTCTATGCTCTGGAAGTGTATCAGTATCAGTAAACTGTAACTCTACATAATGAAATAACATTTCTAAACATGAAGACACACCAACAGTGTCCTTTAACAAAGAAAACTGATCTCTGCCAAGGACTGACCATTCTTGTAGAGCATGAATTCCAGGTTGCTGGCGTGGATGGCCACAGACACAGGACCCACTTCATGCAGAGCTTTAGCCAGTGCATATTCATCCTCTTGTGGAACCTTTTTAAAGACTTTGCTCTGGGCTGCATTGGCTGATCGTTTGTGGTGGCACCGTTGCTTCTGTGGAGAAGAAGAGGAAGAACCCAGTTTTGAAAACAAAGAACAAGCAACAACAGAAGCAATGTCCTCTTTGCAGTAAATTTGCCAGCATGTCAGCCCCAAATTGAGGTCATTATTCATACTACACTATTTAATACTGTGCAACATTTCCTTGAATTGATGTTACAGATGTTCAGTACTACACTATTATTTCATCACTTTTTGATGTTTGACTTGTAATAAATATATTTTCCCTAGTTGATTCAACTTAAGAGGAGTTATCAGTCGAGGAGCTAATTAGCTATCTAACTGCAAACTGACATCAACAGTACACCTTTCCTTGGACGTGATTGTCATCATTCGTTAAGGTGCAGGACAAGGTGTGCATTCATTTTTGTAAGTTGGATAAGGAGACTTTAACAGGAAAGCTAATGTGGTTTGTTGAGTGTTGTATTGTGTAGCAAGATGCACATTACCTTTCCAGTATACGGGTAGGTACTGAGGTCCAGCGGCTGGCCTGTCTTCTTGGCTAACTGGCCCTCGAGGGCCCCTGCAGCACTGAATGCCCAACAGGAGCCACAGATTTCCTGGAAGGTGTAGAGCATTGGGTAAGGTGTTTAGTTAAGACTGTGGCATTGAGGATTACTATTGAAGTAAGTCATACATTATATTATCATGGACCTATATCCTCTGACCTGGTCCTTGACTCGAGTCATCATGCTTCTCTTGCGGTAGTCAATACTCTTTGGCGGCTTCAAAGGACAACTCATATTGTCAACCTTTTCTTCTGTGGCCTAGAATCCAGAGAAAACAGAGACAATGAGTTTAAGGTATGTTATATCACATTTTTGTAGATTTAACAAATGAAATGCATAAGCAATGCTGATAGTTCCACCACAAAACTCAATCAGGCCTTGAACATGAAGTCATAGCCAAGTGTCCACTCACCATGTCTCTGAAGTCCTTCATGCACTGCGGTGGCCCCAGTTTCTTGTAATAAAACCTAGTGGTTTGGCCTTTTCCACCATTGGATTCTGCCTGTAAAAATATACATTCAGGTCAAACTTTCATGTATGACATTCCAGCTGTTTGTAAGATGAACATCTTAGCAGCACTCAAGCACTTTATGGTCTCCCATATTCTGGTTCTGTCAAGAGTAACACGGTTTTATGCTTATTGTTTATCTGTGGGATTATTGTAATTTGTTTATTGTATTGTATTGTACTTTTAAAAAATATATTATTATATTGTTATTGTATTTAACATAAACCTGCCCCCAGGGACTAAAGACGGAAATTAGCTGCTGGCTATAATCTTGCGTATTTATGTGTTAATGTTTTGATCAATATGCACTGTCCCTGTTTTCTCAAATTAATAAATCTACAAATCTACATGAAAGCACATACTTACTGTGTTCAGTTTAGATGAGTTTGTTTCTGTTATTTTCTGTTATTCTTCATTTAAAGCTGGACTGTGTATATTTCAGTGTAATTCTATTTCAGTCTAATTTCATATACCATTTGGTGGGTCAATCTTTAACAATGCACAGTATTTTATAAACTGATTTGTTTTGTAAAACCTAAATCTGCAACTATAGTACCTACAGCTGTAACTACAGCTGTTCAAATATTATAGTGGGGTACAAATTACAATAGATCCTTCATGAATGTAATGCGGCAGAAGAATCAAAATAGTAAACTAAAGTGTAAGCACCTCAAAAATGTATTTAAGTATGGTATTTTAGTAAATATGTACAATGGTCTTTCAGTCTGCCTGTCTGTTTGTCTTTACTGTTAAAACTGTCATGATAACACAATTAGACTATCCAGTCGGAGGCATTTCAATGATATATGAAGACAGGAAGTAGTAAGTGATGTGAGAGTAATGTTGCAATGTGTATAAATGGGTTGGTCTAGATACAAATCACAAATACCAGTCACACATAGTTTTGTCTAATCTGACACAAAGTTACCAAACAATCAGTTCACCTGTCAAAGTATCCATAAAAATAATGAATACATTTAGAAGTCATAAATAAAGAAAGAAATCTTACATGATTTGATGGATGTTTTCCAAGGCTTGTCATCTTCTCAGCCATTTCCTTGGAGGTCTGGACGAGGAGAGTTACATTTTATGTCATGTTTCAGGTTTTTGGGTTTTAGTTAATGTTGAGTCTTAATCTGTACTGGTTCGCTTTGGTTATTTTTTGCAGACTTTCTGTCCATCTACTTTTCAGTCCGTCAATAATAATAACATATTGTCTCACTATCCTTACACACAAGTATAATATAATAATATGTAACACACACACACACACACACACACACACACACACACATATATATATGTGTGTATGTATATATATATATATATATATATATATATACATATACACATATACATATATATATATATATATATATATACATATATACATATATATATATATATATTTAAATTTAAATGTCTCAGTGTTTAAACTCACCATGTCTCCGAGGGAGTTCATCCCCAGTCTGTAGGAGTGTTTTCCCTGTTCTGCCTCCTTGTTGTGGGCTTCAATCTTTAATTTGTTCTCCTCCCAGATGGTTCTCCGATATTCCTCTTCCTAAAATGTCCAACACTAATTTATTGCATTGGCTTGAAAGAGTAGACCACACCTAACTTAATAAATTACATTTGAGATTACATGTAAGAGTTAATGTTATGTCTTCTCTCATGAAGCTGTCCGCATTCATTCTGCTGGCTTTTAAAACCAAGAAACATATCTCGTCTGGCTGCTGAAGGCTGTTCCTGTAGCTCATCACAGTTCCTGTCTGATGTCTGCTCTGTTTCATTTGAAAAATGAAACACTTAATGAGCATGATTCTGTTTAATCCTGTTGAGACTTTTGCTGTTATATTAAACTAGCTTATTCCCAACAGTTAGGCATCAAACAACAGACACAGACATGTTGCTGTCATATCAACCTTAAAGGATATGATCAACAAATCCCATGTGCTATACTACTAACTACAACTATAACTACTAAATATTGTGTGTGCAATCTAAAGCCTGATATATCTTATTCCTCTGTCCCATAGATCTGTGTTCTTGTCCAAAAACTATTAAAAACACATCAGTGAGCCACACCGCTGCACTGGGTGACATGTTCCTTTATGAGTTATTATGAGTTTGTTGAGGTTAGAGTCCAACAACTAACAACATTGATCATGTTTTCAGTCTCGGTGAGCATGAGCAACATGAGACCTGTAGGAATGGCTCACACCAACCACATAAATACGTACATAATATTGTTTTCCATGTTTGATTTTCCACTGTTCCCACTGATCATCTAGAGAGGTGTCATTATTACAAAAACCCAGATCTGAGGCCACCAACAGCAGCATGCAGACACACAGCAACATCCTGAAACAGCAGCAAACCCTTCATTTATAGAGTTTAGCTGTTAGATTGAAATAACTTATTTCTAACAGTTAATGAACACAAGAGAACAGCAAAAACACTCAACAGTACAATAATCACATTCCAGTCTGTATTAAAACAATAGTCAGATGGTGTTTTAATAGAGTTGGAATGCAGTTTTCTATTAAAACATTGTTCATTCAGCAAAGTAACATTTTACAGGAAAACAGTATTCCAAAACCTTTTTGGTAAACTCAAACAATATTAGGCTTACTTTTTACCAAAAAAAGAAAGAAAAGGAAACAAAAGAGGCTTATCTTTTTACAGGAGAAGTTCTTTGACTGGCGCTCTTTTCTTCTTTAGACTTTTGTTTCAGATGAACAACTAAGGTTACTCAGGTTACCCGATGTGGATGCAAACGCCCTCAAATTACAGTCAATAAAAACACCATTAAAAGTTTTACCAGGAGTTTGTAACCTGAACAACATTCAACTGAGACAGAGACAGCAAGGTGAAATGTGGAAGAGAGAGAAATGAAAGTGATACTTATGGAATACCAATAATTGAGATCACCTTTCACAGGTACCGCTGTCAATCATTTGCTCTTGCTGAGGGGGAAATATCCTGCCTAGTGTGGTCACTAGATGTGTCACTAAACTCAAAGATGATTTTTGTCTGGATGGTAGCTGGCTCAGCCTAAAGCTGCATGACAGATTGAAGTGTCAGACTAGGCAGTGAGTGCTGACCAAATGTTACGGATTCTGTTACTGAATTGCCTCAAATATCTTCAGAGTCATATTTTAATGAACTGTTTAGCTGTAAAATATGGAAGTTGAGTGCTTGTGTTCAGTGTAGAAGCAGTACTGTTTAAACTGTCAGTATACATGTGCCGTCATGTGTGTATACAGTAAACTCCAAATTTAATTACTTCTCATAGGATTATTGATCTTGGCAATATTTCATTATATATACCTACACCTTATGTAGAGTAGCACATTTTACCTGAAATCTGGGGAGAATTCATTTCATTTCAATAAATGTTAATGATCCAATATTTTAGCAAAAATCAAAGATGAAAGAAATAATAATATTGCATACTACATCACTCATAATACTGCAGTACTGTACTTTTACTGTAATACTGCATACTACATCACTCATAATACTGCAGTACGTTTACTGTAATACTGCATACTACATCACTATAATACTGCAGTACTTTTACTGTAATACTGCATACTACATCACTCATAATACTACAGTACTTTCACTGTAATACTGCATACTACATCACTCATAATATTGCAGTACTTTTACTGTAATACTGCATCACTCATAATACTGCAGTACTTTCACTGTAATACTGCATGCTACATCACTCATAATACTGCAGTACTTTCACTGTAATACTGCATGCTACATCACTCATAATACTGCAGTACTTTCACTGTAATACTGCATGCTACATCACTCATAATACTGCAGTACTTTTAGTGTAATGCTGCATACTACATCACTCATAATACTGCAGTACTTTCACTGTAATACTGCATACTACATCGCTCATAATACTGCAGTACTTTTACTGTAAACTGCATACTACATCACTCATAATACTGCATACTACATCGCTCATAATACTGCAGTACTTTCACTGTAATACTGCATGCTACATCACTCATAATACTGCAGTACTTTTCCTGTAATACTGCATACTACATCACTCATAATACTGCAGTACTTTCACCTTAATGCTGCATACTACATCACTCATAATACTGCAGTACTTTCACTGTAATACTGCATACTACATCGCTCATAATACTGCAGTACTTTTACTGTAAACTGCATACTACATCACTCATAATACTGCATACTACATCGCTCATAATACTGCAGTACTTTCACTGTAATACTGCATGCTACATCACTCATAATACTGCAGTATTTTTCCTGTAATACTGCATACTACATCACTCATAATACTGCAGTACTTTCACCTTAATGCTGCATACTACATCACTCATAATACTGCAGTACTTTCACTGTAATACTGCATACTACATCGCTCATAATACTGCAGTACTTTTACTGTAATACTGCATACTACATCACTCATAATACTGCAGTACTTTCACTGTAATACTGCATATTACATCGCTCATAATACTGCAGTACTTTCACTGTAATACTGCATACTACATCACTCATAATACTGCAGTACTTTCACTGTAATACTGCATACTACATCGCTCATAATACTGCAGTACTTTTACTGTAATACTGCATACTACATCACTCATAATACTGCAGTACTTTCACTGTAATACTGCATACTACATCGCTCATAATACTGCAGTACTTTCACTGTAATACTTCATGCTACATCACTATGATACTTATAATACTTATTTTTATGCAGAACTTTTACATGTATTTGGAGATGGCTGTATTGGTTTTATAGTCAAGGATCTACACTACAATACACAAACAGAACAAGAGAACAAGAAGAACAAGTAGATACAGTTTAGTGGATTTTAATTAGACTTTTGTGGAACTATTCGTTTAATAACGTTACAAATAGGCGACAGTTGAGTTGGGTGTGACGGACGGTAGAGACAAAATGAATCAGATCAATAAAAGGTTCATTTGTGATTGATCAACAGAAGCACAAAAAAACTCCCTGCACACGTCAGCCCAACAATACAATAGTACAGTCCACCTGCCTGTTTTATTCTGAATACTCCTTGATTAAGACCGAGTCACACCCATTTCCTTGTTGCCGTTTTACTTTCACTTTCTCCAAACGACATCGGTTATGATGAAAAAAAAGGTAACGTATCAAATATTTGAACAGTTTCAGACGTTATTCGGTTTTTTACTACATGTTTAATCTTGCTGATGCTTTCATGTACCGTATCCGTTAATAAATTTATAATTGAAATACGGATTTTTGTCACTCGACGGTTCAATAAACGTGTACTATTATTGTACTATTACGTATTATTTCATCAAATAAAAGAAAAACTGGATTAAGCTAGTTAACGTTCCTCTAACGGCTGTTTTAACCGTCACTGTAACGGTTTTAGTCAGTTTTTTTGTCTTTTAACGTTCATTTTCTGTTTTTAGATTTTGAAGTCTGACGTTTGGTAACACCAATAATAAATCTGGACAAAGAAGCAGATACAGACGGTGTGGGTGAAGCTTCAGTGGTAAGATATACAAACATGTCCTCTATGTTAGACATTTTAAAGTTTGTAAGATGTGGCCAGGTACTTGCCACCAAAACTGATTGTGGTAATGGTTTTCCTAGGCAAGGCAAGGCAAGGCAAAATTTGTATAGCACATTTCAGCAACAGGGCAACTCAAGGTGCTTTACATATAGTGCAAATAAGGAACATAAAAAAAGCAAATTTGAGAGAGAAATAATTAAAACAGCTAAAATATAAAAAGAAATAAAAACAGAAAGGGAGATAAAGCAGCTAAAACAAGAGTTAAAACAGTCTAAATATATATAAATTTGCAAAAATAATGTTACAGTAGGCTACAGTTAATAAAAGGCAGCAGCAAACATGAAAGTCTTCAGTGTTGATTTAAAGGCAGTGGGGGTTCAGTTAGTGGGTGCAAAGAAACTAAATGCATCCTCACCATGTTTACTTCTGACTCTGGGTACAGATAGAAGACCAGGCCCAGGTGATCTGAAAGGTCTGGGTGGCTCGTAGTTGAGTAGAAGGTCAGAGATGTATATTGGCCCTAAACCATTTAGTGCTTTGTAAACCATCAGGAGTATTGATGCAAAAAGATCTGAGGACTTTCTTGGTGTTCATGCTTCCTACATTCCAATAAAGCATCTAAAAACAAAAATCTTATCAGATGGGGGGTCTGTGGTTTAATTTGTGTCAGTTTAGGGACTCTTGATGTTAAAAAGTTTGAATACCACTGGCTTTCACTGACACAAAGACCACTGACCCTCCCTGCTTCCTGTACAGTTTCCACCCCCTGAAAAAACAGGATGAGATGTGTGTATTGATGTTGAAAACAACTGAAGGAACAGTGTCAGAGATATGCTTATATGCCTTTTTTAGTAAATCTAATCCAGCCCAAAAGCAGTCAACCTAGGGGAAACACTGCCCATCTATTTTTGCTTTAAGAGATTTTATTACAGAAAGTGGAAGCTAGGAAAATCATACACACTGTCATTGTGTTACTTATGGATGGAATTATAGTTAAAGTATTCTCTTTTTTGCTTAGGTCTCCTTGGAACCCACTCAAGGATGCTTGGAGGGCCGTTGACCCCACTTTGGGAACTACTGGTTTAGGGGTTGTTAATATAAAAAAGTATGAGAACCTCTGTTCTAGGTGAAAACATGTGGGACTATTTAAAACTGTGTGAGAACATTAGTTGCATCGCTGAAGAAAACATAGTAATGGGTGAAAAGAATCAAATAACCTCGCCCTAATTCTTAGTAGTCCCCATCAAACTACTGAGGTTCAGCTCAGTACTATCTAATAGTCAGTCCTGCTAACACAGTTGGATCTTGGGTGTGTTTGTGAAAGAAGAAAGTTTTACAATGAGTGAGCCCAAGGAGAAAGAGGAGGGAGACCCATCCTCTAACACCAGTCTGTCTGGGGAACACATCAGCGAAACTGAACCAGAGGGGTAAGATGATCTCTAAATGTTTCCATGTCAGAGCTCAGCTGTAAAATCAGTATACCATTATTGAGGACTTTCCTGAAGCCTAATGAAGAGGAGGACATGTTGCTGAGTCAGAAATGTGATCCCTGTGGTTATGGAAACTGATAACCTGGTCGAAATCTCACTCATTTTGGGGTTTAATTGTCTCTCCCTCTCTTAATGAACTACAAGGATGGAGCAGCAGAGACCAGACTCTCCTGTATCAAGCTGTGTGTCCATGAAGAGCAGCAGATCTATGGAACCTGTTGTTGTTTTTAAAGGAGATGGTACTGATACAAAGTAAGTCATCATAATGTCACTGTAAGACTGTTAATACCAAGCTAATTCCTTGTGTGCCAATATGTGTGCATGCTTTATTAATCTGTGTATTAATTTATTCTTAAGAATTTCCATGGAAACAGTTAAAGATTTAATTTTGCGAATTTTTAACTAGTTATTTGAAATGAAAATCATAATGAAAGAAAAACATCAGACACTTATTAATTATTATTAGACCAGACTCTCCTGTATCAAGCTGTGTGTCTATGAAGAGCAGCAGATCTATAGAACCTGTTGTTGTTTTTAAAGGAGATGATCCTGATACAAAGTAAGTCAACAAAATGTTATTGCATAAATATTAATATTAAACTAATTTCTCATCTGTCAACTGTGCACAGTGTGCCAATATATGCTCACACTTTATTAAACTCTTGGGGCCCTTCTGTGTTTGGATGTTCTCCCCATGCCTGCATGGGTTGTCTCTGGGTACTCTGGCTTACTCTCACATTCAAAAAAACATGTAGTTTAGGTTCATTGGTGACTCTAAGTTGCCCGTAGATGTGAATGGTTATTTGCCTATACTATATGTTAGCCCTGTCATGGACTGGTTACAGTGTGTACTGTGCCCTGCCTCTCACCCAATGTCAGCTGGCATTGGCTCCAACACTCCTTCAACTAGAAGAAGATCAACAGTCAAGAAAGTGAATGAATTTTTTAACTAGTAAATTGAACATTTTTCATGAACACTTACTATCAGTCCAAGCAGAGTATTTTTTACAACTCTTAATGGAAACATTAAACATTCTTTTATCAATGTATTATTTGTGTCAGGATGGAGCAGCAGAGACCAGACTCTCCTGCACCAAGCTGTGTGTCCTTGAAGAGCAGCAGATCTATGGAACCTGTTGTTGTTTTTAAAGGAGATGGACCTGATTTAAAGTAAGTCATCATAATGTCACTGTAAGACTGTTAATACTAAGCTAATTCCTTAGCTGTCAAGCGTACACAGTGTGCCAATCTGTGTGCATGCTTTATCACTGTTTATTAATCTATTCTTACAAATTTCCATGGCAATAGTTAACGATTTAATTTTGAGAATTTTTAACTAGTTATTTGAAATGAAAAACATGATGAAAGAAAAACATCAGACACGTATTATTAATCCGAGCAGAGTCTTTTTACATATCTTAAAAGTAATCTTAGGGGAATCATTAAACATTCTTTTATCAATATATTGTTTTTGTCAGGACAGAGCAGCAGAGACCAGACTCTCCTGTATCAAGCTGTGTGTCCATGAAGAGCAGCAGATCTATGGAACCTGTTGTTGTTTTTAAAGGAGATGATCCTGATACAAAGTAAGTCAGCAATGGTAATGCAAACATTAACATTGTTGTTGAACAATTATCTACAGCTTCATTTAGCACTGCTCCATCAGCATAGTGCTTGTCAAACTAAAGATATTAACTCTAAACAAAATCCATTTAGAAAAATAATGAAACATCCTCAGCTTAACGATGAAAGTCCAGAGAAGAAGGAGCCATCTTATCCATTATTTTATGTTGATAGTACCACAATAGAGATAGTCTACATTATTCTCTTACACATTTTTGTTACAATGATTGATCAAGTTTTTCTCCACAGAGACCCTCTAGAGGGATCAGAAACACACCAGGCTGATCACCAGACACACCTGGACTCCATATTTATGGTATGTAACTTAACAGACGCAGGAAGAGATGCGGCTTGATGAAACTGATTTATATTTTTTGACTGAAGAAACAGATAATAAGTTGTATAACATTACAATGACTGTTAAGTTTATCAGATTGATAGTTAAGTAATCATAAAAATGAAGTCTTGAACTTGAACATAGTAACTAAATGAATATTTCCCTGCTCTAGCTTCTTGAGGAGAACATCATCACTTTTGTAAAGGATGAACTAAAGAGGTGCAAGAAAGTTCTGAGTCCAGATCACCCAAAATGTTTGGAGAGGAAAGAGGAGGATGAAGATGTGGTGCACAGTGAAGAGGAGGAGGAGCAGAGGAGGAGCAGAAGAGAGTCACTTCTGAAGATCACAGTGCAGTTCCTGAGGAGAATGAAGCAAGAGGAGCTGGCTGACTGTCTGCAGAACAGTAAGAAGCTTTTAATATATCTAGCATTTTGTGTAAAATTTCAAATTGATGGTAAAATAAATGCACATGTTTTAAGTCTGCTGTAAATATATGCATCAGATCTATTTATTACTATCTGTATTTTAACTTTTGGCTCCAAACTGACCGCTGCGTAACTTATGCTGATGGATAGAATGGACTGGAGAAGTCAGAGGGGTTACAGCTATGTTTTCATAAGAAAAAGGCCAACACATTTTTCAAATAGACTTCATAGTGTGAATTATTGCCACACGTGGATGGACATAAAACTCTGAAATGAATCATAACTCTATGCAAGTACTAATTGTGTTGCATTGCATTTCCCAAAAAACACTGAAAACATTTATCTATGACACATAGAATCTGTTGCCTGCTTCGGTAACAAGTAGGAAATGAGCATCAAAAAGCTATAGAAAGAGTTTTTGACCACTCAGTGCTGTGTTGCAATGTTTTTACAAGACAAGCAGGTAAACAGTTCAAGTAAGTGAAGTTTTGGAGCGCCCTCTACTGGATCACAAGGAAAACTACTTCAAATGGTCTGATGCAGAGACTGCAGCCCACATTTCAAACAGGTCATAACAGTTCCAAATGTGAACTTTTCACCCCATGTTCGAATGAATGTTCGAATTTTGAATAAAAAGTGACAGCCCTAACATGTATCCATGCCAGCAATGCATTACCGATCCACTGGTAGACACATGGCATTTATTTGCCCAGAAATGTAGTAAGTAAGAGGCAGTGAAGAAGAAGCCTGCAGACTACAATCATAGATGTAGACAATGCAAGTTTAAGTTTGTTTGCAAATTTTTATTAAGGTAGAAAATGCACTCAACATATTTGTTAGACCTCAGGGATACTAAATGCTGTTTGGTGGGATACGTCAGATACTTTGTTCACAGCAATGGTTGCTGTGAATGGACACATTCTCTTTAGATTATGCTCATGGCTTTTGAAAAATGTGTTGCATGGAAGTTCTGCATGCTATAAAGAAACACTTAATAAATACTAGCATGAACAGGGAAAAGTCAAATAGTAACACACTGCAACCTAGTGTGCATTAACCAGAAATATCACTTGCACAACCCATGTTTCCACTATAAGGGTTTTTAAAACATACCCTGACGCATTTGGTACACATTTACAGTCTATTATAATCCAATACAATATTTGTCATTTTTCTATTTAGGAATTTGTGCTGCAGTATGCCGACATAAACTCAAATCTAATCTGAAGGAGAAGTTCCAGTGTCTTTTTGAGGGGATCACTAAAGCAGGAAACCCAGCTCTTCTGAATCAGATCTATACACCACTCTACATCACAGAGGGAGGAACTGCAGAGGTCAATGATGAACATGAGGTTAGACAGATTGAAACAGCATCCAGGAAACCAACCACACCAGAAACAACCATCAAACAAGAAGACATCTTTAAAGCCCCACCTGTAAGAGATGAACCAATCAGAACAGTGATGACAAAGGGAGTGGCTGGCATTGGAAAAACAGTCTTAACACAGAAGTTCACTCTGGACTGGGCTGAAGACAAAGCCAACCAGGACATAGACTTCACATTTCCATTCTCTTTCAGAGAGCTGAATGTGCTGAAAGAGAAAAGGTTCAGCTTAGTGGAACTTGTTCATCACTTCTTTACTGAAACCAAAGAAGCAGGAATCTGCAGGTTTGAAGAGTTCCATGTTGTGTTCATCATTGATGGTCTGGATGAGTCTCGACTTCCTCTGGACTTCCACAACAATGAGATCCTGACTGATGTTACAAAGTCCACCTCACTGGGTGTGCTGCTGACAAACCTCATCAGGGGGAAATTGCTTCCCTCTGCTCGCCTCTGGATAACCACACGACCTGCAGCAGCCAATCAGATCCCTCCTGAGTTTGTCGGCATGGTGACAGAGGTCAGAGGGTTCACTGACCCACAGAAGGAGGAGTACTTCAGGAAGAGATTCAGAGATGAGGAGCAGACCAGCACCATCATCTCCCACATCAAGACATCACGAAGTGTCCACATCATGTGCCACATCCCAGTCTTCTGCTGGGTCACTGCTACAGTTCTGGAGGATGTGTTGAAAAGCAGAGCTAGACGACCACTGCCTAAGACCCTGACTGAGATGTACATCCACTTCTTGGTGGTTCAGTCCAAACTGAAGAACATCAAGTATGATGGAGGAGTTGAGATGGATCCACACTGGACTCCGGAGACCAGAAAGATGATTGAGTCTCTGGGAAAACTGGCTTTTGAGCAGCTGCAGAAAGGCAACCTGATCTTCTATGAATCAGACCTGACAGAGTGTGGCATCGATATAAGAGCAGCCTCAGTGTACTCAGGAGTGTTCACACAGGTCTTCCAAGAGGAGAGAGGGCTGTACCAGGACAGGGTGTTCTGCTTCATCCATCTGAGTGTTCAGGAGTTTCTGGCTGCTCTTCACGTCCATCTGACATTCATTAACTCTGGAGTCAATCTGCTGGCAAAAGAACAAACATCATCCTGGTGGTCTAAAGTGCTCACACGCAAATGGGAACATATATACCAGACTGCTGTGGATGTGGCCTTGCAGAGTCCAAATGGACACATGGACTTGTTCCTCCGCTTCCTCCTGGGTCTTTCACTACAGACCAATCAGACTCTCCTTCGAGGTCTGCTGACGCAGACAGGAAGCAGTTCACAGATTACCCAGCAAACAGTTGAGTACATCAAGAAGAAGATCAGTGAGAATGTGTCTGCAGAGAAAAGCATCAATCTGTTCCACTGCCTGAATGAACTGAAGGATCACTCTCTAGTGGAGGAGATCCAACAGTACCTGAAATCAGGACGTCTCTGCGCAGATAAACTGTCTCCTGCTCAGTGGTCAGCTCTGGGGTTCATGTTATTGTCATCAGAAAAAGATCTTGATGTCTTTGACCTGAAGCAATACTCTGCTTCAGATGAGGCTCTTCTGAGGCTGCTGCCAGTGGTCAAAGTTTCCAGAAAAGCTCTGTAGGTTAAAAATTAATTACACAGATTTAATGTATTAAAATCAAAACAAAAATCTTACCATTTCTTTTTTTGTTGCAAATGTATCTTCAGGTTGAGTTGCTGTAACCTGTCAGAGAGAAGTTGTGCAGCTCTGGCCTCAGTTCTCAGGTCCCACTCCTCCAGTCTGAGAGACCTGGACCTAAGTAACAACGACCTGCAGGATTCAGGAGTGAAGGAGCTCTGCAGTGGACTGGAGAGTCCGCACTGTACACTGGAAACTCTCAGGTCAGTTTGTTGAACAGATGACCATGTAAATGTTTTATGCTCAAGAGAGGATTATTCTGGGAAACGCCAATAGATAAAATCCAACAGTAAATTTAGTTTGCTGGTTATTCTGGACAGCTGTACTCAGATGACAGAAGTATTGTTGGGGAAATAGTATTAAGTGCAAACATTGGTTGTAAATGTTTTTTGGGGTGTTAGAGTTTCACAATGTAGTGAGGTTAAAGATCATCCTACTGAAGGCATATATTAACACTATATAGATTTACTAAAATATATTGAGACTTTAAACTCAGGACTTATTTTAGCAGGTTAGCTAGCAGCACTGTTTATTATTTAACATTAAGACAACTCACAAACATGGAGCTGCTGCAGTTAACAGCAACTGTACACAACTTCCACAGCCATTCCAAAGTGGCTCTGTCAGCACTGCTCATATGTATGAATAGAGCTTTTCACAAAAAAAGAAACAAGTAATATACTCTTGTTGAGAAACTGAACTGTGTGTGTGTGTGTGTGTGTGTGTGTGTGTGTGTGTGTGTGTGTGTGTGTGTGTGTGTCTAGGCTGTCTGGCTGCCTGATCACAAAGAAAGGATGTGCATCTCTGGTCTCAGCTCTGAACTTCAACCCCTCCCATCTGAAGGAGTTGGACCTGAGTTACAATCATCCAGGAGACTCAGGAGAGAAGCTACTTTCTGCTAAACAAGAGGATCCAAATTGGAGACTGGACACACTCAGGTATGGTCACACCAGGGTATAGGTTGAGTTTGTTCGGGTGTTAGGGTCAATATAAGCAAATAATGTATATGTATTTTAAATTACGATGAAAACATTAACGCAATGCTTGTGGCATTTATCTAACCATGCAGAAAGCTTTTCTTATTTGCTCAGGCTTTTTGGGGTCTGTGTGAGGATTAAATATGTTAAATTTATTTGCTGGGACAAACAAAGTTTTGAAAAACTGCACATATAAAATTAATAAATCAATGATATTAAAAGGTGTTGATCCAACTTTGTTTTTCGTTCAGGATGGACCATGGTGGATCACAGTCAATGAAATCTGGTCTGAGGAAGTGTAAGTGTGCTTTTTAAAGAATGATTAATAATTTATCATTTTAATTGTATAAGTAAAACTGCTCAGTGGTGCAGTGGTTAGCATTGTCGCCTCACAGCAAGAAGGTTAAAGGCTCCACTACCCTCAAGTGGGCAAGCCATATAGCTAACAGATGGATAAAAAGTCAGATACAAGTCTGACAAACTGCAGCTTTATTTTGTCTTATTCTCGCCCTCAGATGCCTGTGAACTCACCCTGGACACAAACACAGCCAACAGAAGACTCGTACTGTCTGACCACAACAGAAAGGTGACCATGGGGAGAGAGAAGCAGCCATATCCTGATCATCCAGAGAGGTTTGACTACTGGAAACAGATTCTGTGTACAGATGGTCTGACTGGTCGCTGTTACTGGGAGGTTGAGTGCAAAGGACAGGTCTATATAGCAGTGACTTACAAAGGAATCAAGAGAGGAGAAGGTGATGGCAGCTGTCTTGGGAGAAACAATCAGTCGTGGAGTCTGGGATGCTCTGATGGAAGTTACTCCAGCCTGCACAATAACAGAAGAGCATCCTTCCATTGCCCACCCCCAAAAAGAGTTGGCGTGTACCTGGACTGGTCTGCTGGCACTCTGTCCTTCTACAACGTGTCCTCTGACAAGCTTATCCACCTTCAAACATTCCACACCACATTCACTGAGCCGGTCTACCCTGCTTTCAGGGTTAAGACTGAACCATTTGACTCATCAGTGTATTTGTGTGACATATAGAAAAGCTGAAGTCCAGATCAGACACAGTGGGTTTTGCTGGTTGCACAATGTGAGTATACTACTCCACACTGCCTTTTTTGTTGATGTCATGCTTTTTAGTGGTTCGAATAAGTACAGACAACATATACGTAACAACCATAGACTTTACGCTTTACTTTTAAAACGTAGCTCATTTTTCATTGTTATTATTTTCCAAAATACATAAAGGCATCAAGAAAAGAGTAATAAAACAGACTAAATTTGAGAATAAAAATGACAGATTCACAGTCAGAATGAGAACATTGTTACTGAATTTAATCCAATATAAACTACATTTTAAGGTCACCTCATGTTATTCTGAGCTGCAGTGATGAAAGAAACTTTGCACAATTAAAATGCAGCTTCATTCATCATGGAAATGGAAAGCCAAGAAAAGTTGCTTGTTACATTGTACATGTAAATAGTTTGAGTTTTTCCAGTGATTTGATTGGTCAGTGGATGTGCTTTATGTTACAAGGCCCCAAATGCTTATTCATCACAGGTCAATGCATAATAATGAAGTACACTAATCAAAACCTTGCAAGATGTAAAGTATGCACTCATGGTATTAACTCTACAGTTTGTTCTTGTTTTACAAATGTCATGTATTGAACTTATATGAATATATTGTATATACAGTTCATCTGCAACACTATTTGACAACTGTAAATCTGTAAATCACATTGTAGTTTAACATTTTTTCTCTATGTGGTTCAACTTTTTTGGGGTCTTTGGCAATGGCCCATTGAACTGTTAGTAATAGTTAAATATAACTTACACTGATGTATTGTGTTTACAGTTAACCTGCAGCACTGTTTGTCAACTTTTAACCATACTGTCTGTTATAATGTAATTAGGGCCCGAGCGCTGACCAGCGCGAAGCCCTATTGTAATTGCCCGGATTATTATTATTCCGCTTTTTATTTTTCTCCCAAAACAACGGGCTTTTTGCCCCCCTGAACGTGCCCCGAAACTCACCAAAGTTTGCACACAAGTCAGACCCGGCGAAAAATTTGATATTTTATGGTTTGCATAAATGGCCGTGCCAAAATGGCTCTCTAGCGCCACCTGCAAAATCAAGAACATCGATCCCCTCGCCCCAGATTGACATAGAGAAACGAAACTTGGTACACATGTTCATCATGTCAAGACGCACAAAAAAGTCTGCGGGTACCATGACGTCACTCCAACAGGAAGTCGGCCATTTTGAATCAAAGTATTGATTTTAATGCCGATTTTGGCATCATATTTGAGCGAACTAGTCCTACAGTTTTCATCCCATCCACTTCAAATTCACACAGAGTCATCTTGAGACATTGGAGATGAAAAGTTATCAAAAGCTTTTTCGTCCCTCATTCCTGGTTGCCGTGGTGACGCGGCGAATTTCGATCCTTCGCCATGAAATTTCAAACCCTCATAACTTGACTCCACATGGTCTGAGCTTTCCCAAATTTAATATGCTTTTTCAGCGTCCCGGTCTGAACACATGTACAGTCTCATATTTACTGACAGTCATAGCGCCACCTACTGGCAACAGGAAGTCACTTGCGTCATTTGTTCATTAATTACTCCCATAATCTTAAGTATTTCTACCTGAAATTAACTCAGCTGAGACATAAGACCTTGGTGATGCTACAGTCTGCAACTCATGACCCATCATCAAATACCGTTGCCATGACAACACATTCAACGCCATGAAAATACGATTACAGTTTTCAGGGGCAAAGGATGCCTCCACGGTAACGAAACTCAACACACACGTCTGGAGTGGGTTCATTAAACATCCTATATACTTCAAAGGGATGGGCGTGGCTAAATCGCTCAATAGCGCCCCCTTGAATATTTCAAAATTGAACCTCAGCCTTCCTGATTGACATAGAAGAATGAAACTCGCTAGGTTTATGTATCATCTCCAGACGCACAAAAACGCCATTTGGACCCATACCCTAAGTCCAACAGGAAGTCAGCCATCTTGGGAAAAATGCTCAATTTTGGTGCATTTTTTGGTCATTTCCAGGCATCATATTTGAACAAACTAGTCCTAGGGATTTCATCCCATCCTCTTCAAATTCACACACAATCATCTTGAGACATTGGAGATGAAAAGTTATCAAAAGCTTTTTCTTCCGTCATTCCTGGTTGCCATGGTGACATGGCGAATTTCGATGTCTCGCCATGAAATTCCAAACCCTCATAACTTGACTCCACATGGTCTGAGCTTTTCCAAATTTCAGATGCTTGTTCAGGGTCCTGCTCTGAACACATGTACAGTCTCATATTTAGTGACAGTCATAGCGCCACCTACTGGCAACAGGAAGTCACTTGCTTCATTCTTTCACTAATTACTCTCATAATCTTAAGTATTTACACCTGAAATTGACTCAGCTAAGACATAACACCAGTTATCAAAAGCTTTTTTATGACTTCTTCCTGTTGGGCGTGGCTGTGCAGACAATTTCGATGCTTCGCCATTAGGCAGGAAGTCCTTATAACTCCTACAGACATTGTCCTGTCCACTCCAAATTCATCATGCATGTAGAGGGTCCCGCCCTGAACACATCTATGCATCAATACTGTGTCAAATACACAGCGCCACCTACTGGACACAGGAAGTCAGCCTCATATGACAAACATTATCCGATTTACATGAAATTTACAGGATGTGTTCTCTACATCATACACTGCAACATGACATATAATTGGTGGGTGATCTCTAGCGCCACCTAGTGGACACATGCAATGTGACTTAGCCCCATCACAGTGTTCATTACAAGCCCCGGTGCCAAGACTTCTACGTGCCCGCTGTGTCTGCCGTGTGACTGCAGCATGCACCGGCATGCGCGTACAAGGCTGTGCATGGGGCGCGAGGGCCCGTTCATCACTGCTTGCAGTTTTAATTTAATTTAACTTTTCCTTTTTCCTGTACACTGTGTAATTCAACTTTATGCTTGTAATGAAAATACAAGTTGAATACACTGTCAAGCTCCTCTGAAGTTATCCTTACTTAAACTTCCGGCTTTGAGATACAGGCCTGTTTGTTTCTTTTCTTTATGTAGTCACTTGTTCTGTCTTATTATCAGCTTGTCAATCAACTGTAAAGCAATTTGAACTACATTAACCTGTAAAAAAATACTATAAACACACTATAAAGTTTGATTGATGCATGCTTGTAATAAAAATACAAACATTCAATAGACTGTTGAGATATTTCTTTAATCCACCTTCACATTTGAATTTATTACATGATGTGACAGTTCCACATGTAATTACATCACATTTTTAAGCCAAATAAAAGAATAGAAATCTGTTAACATAGCTTTGTTTTAACATAAATCATATATGACATGGAAATGCAAAGAAATGAAGGTTTAATATTATGGATGGTGAATTGAATTCATAACTTTTTGTTGGTTTGTACAGATCTGTGCTAACATTCCTCTCCTCTGGTCCTTTCAGCTCAGCTCCTGTTTGATCCTCACATTATCACTGATTTCAAGAACTGAGAAGAGAAAAAAATATATAAAAAATGGGATGGACAACATATTATAAACACCATTTACTACAATGCAGTTCAGTCCATCACCATCCACAATGACCTCTATAATAAACATAAAGTGGAAAATGTACAAGCTTCATATATGTAGAAGTTATGGCAGAACTGTTTTATGTTGTATTGCAATTGCATTAGATTGCAAAGGTGTTGCTACACAATGTATTACATATATTTTGTCTTTTACTGTATTTTAAATCATAATTTGGGATGAATTAGATTACAAAAGTGATACATATATCCTTGATGAAGGTAAGCAATATTTCTTAATTCAATTTAATGTCTGTACGTGATACTACTGTATTTGAAATCTTTGTAGGTTTCCATAGAGGCAAAAAGACACTATATAAGCCAATTAGAGCTGCAACAATTGCTTGAATAATTGATTGACAACTATATTGACAAATTAGATTAAAGATTAAATTAATAGAAATTTCCCGTGACCCTATACAGAGGATAAGTAGTTTGGAAAATTAATGAATGGATAAATTAATACATTAATTTGAGAAATGATTGCACCGAAGCGCAGCCTCTATATAACGCATTATCTGCCGTGAAACTAGTTCATTTCACCAATATTTAGTTATGATGCGTTAGTGCTGTTCCCCTCCAAGCCCGTGGTGGCAGGTTATCAACATCCGGGGTCTATAGGTTGACCTACTAACTTCTGATCTGGATGATGTCATTTCAGATGATGTCGGATCAGAGGTTATCTATGAGAGGTCCATGTTGTAAAAAGCGGTAATTATCCTTTAAGACTGCTCTTTCTGACATTCAAGGGACCAAACACGTAATCTGTTAATCAGGAATTTATCAACTAATGAATCAATTAAAAAATAATGGTTATTGGTAGCTCTAAAGGCGACAACAGTTTAATCAAAACACAATAATAATAACTCACCTGCTTAAAAGAGAAGGTGGCGACCTCGCAGTCACATGGCAAGCTCATCTGATGGGCCTGGAAACGATCTGAGACAGGAAGCAAATATGAGAGAATACACAGTATATCTAAAACATTTGTATATGGTCTAAGAATCTACTGCCTGAGCCACTGAGGTTTATTATACCCTACATTTAAGAGTAGGCTTAAAACTTTCCTTTGTGATAAAGGTTATAGTTAGGGCTCTTAGAGCTCTTAGCTTATGCTGCTATAGGCTTAGACTGCCGGGGGACTCCCATGATGCACTGAGCTCCTCTCCTCCTCCTCCCTCTCTCTCTCTCTATCCATCCATCTATATTCATTAACATTCATGTACTATTAATGCATTCAATAACCTAAACTTCTTCCCCAGAGTTGTCTGTGCTTTCTGGTCTCACAGGTAATCTGGGCCTGTAGACGTCCGGATGACGGATTCCAGTCCAGGACCTTCTAGCTTCATTGTTGATTTTCATTGTGCTTCTCTCCTCTATCCTTCCTTTCTCTCCTCTCATCCCCAACTAGTCGAAGCAGACGGTCGCCCAATCTGAGTCTGGTTCTGAGGTTTCTTCCTGTTAAAAGGGAGTTTTTTCTTGCCACTGTTGCTCATGTGGGAATGTTGGGTCTCTTTAAAGTTAAAACCTGAAGAGTTTGGTTTAGAACCTGCTCTATGTGGAAAGTGCCTTGAGATAACTTTGTTGTGATTTGGCACTATACAAATAAAGATTGATTGATTGATTGATTATAGTCTAATCTTTATTATGGAAAATATTCTCAAATTAATCAATTGCGATGCTGTCAGGATGATTCCCGAAATAGTAAACCTACAAACAAGTCAGTTAACAGTTGACTGAATGATTGAATGATGAAACAAATGGTAGTAAAAAGTAAGATAATGTCACCTTTGCAAATGAACACATCTGACTGCTGTTTGAACCTATCTTACAATGATTACCTGCAACCAAAGTAGTCAAATAGTGCCCCACAATTCTAATGT
The DNA here is from genome assembly GCF_027409825.1 of Scomber japonicus. NCBI lineage: Eukaryota > Metazoa > Chordata > Actinopteri > Scombriformes > Scombridae > Scomber > Scomber japonicus. The sequence continues at coordinate 32,139,416 of NC_070587.1, read as the reverse complement.
TTTGGTATTGGATTAGGGTTAGAGTTAGGTTTAGTTCATATTCATACAGCCACATCATTATTATGTTGTCCTTACTTCTGAGGATCTGAAGTTTTGTCAGGACCGCCATAAACTCGTCGTAGTTGATCCCACCTCGTGAGCCGAAGTCTCGCCACATAACTTTGAAGGTTTCATCGTCTAAATGGAATTCTGCAGGGTAGAAACAATAATACATGAAAAGGAAGCCACAAATTAAACTACCTGCTGTGTCTCAAATCTCTCCTTCTGTACTTACACTTCTTAATATTTTGAGTGCATAGGTGCGTTCACACTGAGAGGTATGAGAAAATGCAATGCACTATGAGTAGGGAGACCGAGGTTCGTTGTCACACTTTTTACTCTTACTCTTACTTTTGAGAATTGCTGATCATCAAAGCATCTTTTAACCCTGTCGTCCTCGGGTCAAGGAAGAACAGGAGGAAGCAAGTAAGGCGAGAAGGAAGGGAGGAAGGAAGGAAGCAAGGAAGTAAGGAGAGAAGGAAGGGAAGAAGGAAGGAAGGATTGAAAGGAGTAAGGAGGAGTGCCCTCTAGTGTCTGTAATAAGCACTGTGACAACCAACCTGTTTGATAACCAATCCCGGTCATAATCAGTAGGTTTATTGGGTTAATTTAGCAGTCTGTAATGAATTGGTGATAACCTCAATGCTAACACTAGCTTGCTAAGTAGCTAATCACCATTTCCAGTAAGAGCACGATGGCCTTGTTTGATTTGAGTGAACACTAACCGGCCAAAACCTGCACACTTCACAAGTAAGTACAGTGGACACTAGTGTACTAACAGGAGCAAGTGATTTGAGACTCAGGATGCTCTTCTACCTCATGCCTCATGAGAAAAGATGAATTGCCAAATGCGTATTTTTTTGAAAGTGTACTATTAAGATATAATGTATTACTGCGGACAGACAGAGCCTCTTTCATTTGGGTCTCAGTGACGGTAGGTGAAATTCCCCCCTGGTAGCTCTCCACATACTCCCTCCTGGTTACAGCCACATAATGCTCCAGGTTGAAGACCTCCACCACATTCAGATCCTCAGACTTGTCGCCCTGAAAAGTGCTGGTTAAAGAGGTCAAAGAACTGAAAAGGTAAAGGTCGAAGATATTGCAGAGTGGTCTTAATAACATCAAATATTCTATCCAGTTTGGTTAACCCTGTTGAGATGCTGTGGTGTAGTAGTGAGAGGTAGACTACCTCCAGACCTTCAATGCCCAGTCACCATTACTGCAATGGTGCTTCACTTGTAAACTTGCATGTAAATGTAATTTATGTAAAAAGATCTCACTGTTTGGATGTTTTTTGCCAAGAAATATGTCCAGGTGATCTAGTAAAAGCAGTTTTATGTTGAAAATATAGTCATCATATGCCATAAATTACAGATCATAATGTAGTAAACTTAATTTCTCAGGAAAATTAAAACACTAGTCCAGTTTTCAGAGATGTCTCTTTGCTGTGTACAACAAACTGAGACTCTGGAAACACATAAAATATAGGTCACTGCAACATGAAATTACATCCTCATGGTTAGTCACTTTCTGACCAACCTGGTGATGGTGGGCTAATCTCCATTTGTTTGGTATTGGTTGGTATTGGTAGCCAAAATTTTACTTTTACAGTGTCATGGCTTTCTGATTTTTTATTAACTAAAATATGATTTTATTCTTAAGTGCTTGATGAAGTAAATCATTAGATAACAGGTTATTCCTGCTGGGTTTAATAAGCTTATAGTGCAACACATAAATTGGCAGTATGTGACAACTTAATATGACTTTATATGTATTAAGTAGATTAACACAAAAAGCAGCAGTGAAGTTTAATTAAAGGATACATCCATGAGAGTCAGCAGTAGGCGGGCTGTCCCAAGACTCAGGGCTAAATTTGGGAAAAATAAATATGACAATGAGTGTAAAAAAAAACCCCAAAAACATTCAACTGATAAGATAGAGTTGTTAAATTGATATTGGAAAATAAACTGACTTTTGCCACCAACAGAAAAACCGGCGGCGTTCAATTTAGCAAGAAGACCTTCAGCTCTCAGCGTCTGTTGGGAACCAGGACAAATATTCAATAACTTGAACTACGAGGTAGCATACATTAAAACACTTAACCTAAAATATCTGAGGCTGGTTGAGTTTTAGTGTCAGTAAAAGGCAACCTGTGGAGTTTATGATCACTAGTAGTGCTATGGAGCGTTGTTTTCCTTTCATCTGCTTTCTTTGTATTGAGCATGCACTCAATGTAATACAGTCCTGATCGACAGTCAACCCAATCAGATGGCCCAATCAAACCCTTAAAGTCTGTGTAAAGTAAGAATAAATATGTGTTCTGAGTTTGACATACCACAGAAAAGTGTGTTGTTAACCACCTTGCCAAGTTTGAATGATTAAAAAAATCGCCAAATATATGAAATTAGGCTTCAAAGTTGTGTAAAATTCAGCCTCTTTCTCTGTTCCCAAACGCTGTGGGCGTGGCCACCGAGGTCGCTGAAACCCCGCCCCCTACCAAGTGTCACCTGTCAATCAAAGTCACTACCTCTACCAGAAACATGGACGCTACGTCTGAGAGCGTTCTGCTGCTAGCTCAGTTGCTAGCTCGGCTGGTAGCTTGGTGGCTAGCTCAGCTGGTAGCTCGGTGGCTAACTCAGCTGGTAGCTCGGCGGCTAATTGGGCTAACTGGTTAATTGTAGACTATAATAGTAGTAGTGGGCGCTGAATGTATTTATACCTCTAGAACAGCAGGGGCGGATTTATGCTAATGATTTTGAGACCCGCCCACTAAATCCTGAACACAGAAATGTTGAAACACAGTTTGTGAAGCCTAGCTCCACATTTCAAATCTAAATGGTTGAAATGCTTTTTACACCTTTTTTAGATATACATTTGTGACCTATTTAATGTGTTTAGAAGAAAATGAATTCACTTTACACAGTCTTTAAAGAAGAGGTTTCATGCACATTTCCAGGTCTATATTTATATTCTGGGGCTTAACTGGAATATTCTTGCATTATTCACAGTTTAAAACTTCTACTGGTCCTTTACGCAGCCCTCAGTTCAGCCTCTGTCTGAAACAGGCCATTTTACCTGATGAGCCCACTTTGTTCTGATTGGTCAGCTCCCAGAATCGGCTCTCTTAATACATCCATGAACTTAACAAACAGAGCTTTCAGGGCTTGCTGAAGCCTTGCCCTTTTGGAACTTTAACTATGTTTAACACATCCGATATAAAGTACAGAAAGAACAAAAGTATAATAACAATAACTGACAACCACAAAAAAAGCAGGTTATGGCTCCATTAAGTTGTCTTTTGATGGGTAAACATCATCATCATTGCCATTTAAAAGTGCCCCGTGGAGTGTTTTTGTCTTGATATTTGAATAGAAGCTGATTTTTCAAAAAAGTTTGAAACCTTCATTGTTTGCATAAATCTTTACTTGCCAGTAGTTTTCTTATACGCTGCCTTGGCATGCACATCACTGGGTGTTTCAAAACAAACAAAATGGGGACTAAACTAAACTATTGCTCCATAGCAATAACAGTGGCCAAAATCTCCACATGCTATCATTAAGTTGGAATTTATTTATTCCATTTTCTCTCCAACCTCCCTACACTGTGGTTTCTGTCTCGGTTAAGTGAAAGCCTGGTATCAATCATGTCTTACTAGAACAATGGAAGTGAGGAGCTTCACTGTGAGAGATTTATGTGCAGAAAGGACACACTCTCCTCTCAGATGATCACCCTCCATGCAGGGACCCTCACCAACCAGTAGGTGTCACTAATTAAGACATGATCCTCCTTTGAACGTCTCCCATCATGTACTACCTGTAATCAATCCTTTCTGCACCCAGGAATAGAAAATATGACTATTTGACTATCTACTGATTTTGAGCATTTTGTATTTAATAAATATTTATAATTTGAAGACTTTCAAAATGCATTTGTGTAAAAATCTATCATTTAGATGTGGAGGAGTGGTGGCATTTTATGGAAATGTAATACTATTTACATGATGGGTATCGAATGAAGTACTCAGTTGGTATTAGGATCACATTAAGGGTACTTGGATTGGTACTGGTATTTTAAAATCTTTAACAACAACATACAGTATTAATATAAAATGTATACCTTGAGCAATTACAAAACATGACAATATGACTAAATTGTGAATCTTGAATCTTAAAATTTTGAAATACCTCAGGGTTGGTATCTTCCTGTAAAAGAAAAGGACAAAGATATTATGTAAAGATATATCTAACAATAGCATTTAGAATATATATCCCTTCCATTTCTCAATTGAACTAATTCCTTTCAATGGTTTTTATTACTTACTGAGATACACTTTTCCTCAGGAAATCTGTTACATTGCAGCTCATCCGGCCAGGCGACGCCAAAACTGGACATCAGGGTGTCACAGCCCTGTTTGGCTCTCTCACAGAGTGACCTGCAGGGGCGCTGCACTTCCCCTGCTACACAAGGAGGGGCGTACACCGTGCACAGGAAGAGGCGTATATCTGTTGAGCACACAGTTTTCACAATTGAGTCGAAAAAGGACATTTTCACTGCAGCTTCTCTTTGACTCGTGTGTCCCAGGAGATTCGGAAACATCGTCTGTTGGTAGGACAGGTCTTTGCACATCGGTATATTTATCGGCTCACAGAGTCCCCCACTGCTGCCCACTCCATACTGGAAAAAAAAAGAAGCACACGCTGTCATGTCAAGTTTGATTTCCTTTGGCTAGATTTGTGTATCCCTGTTTACACTCTCTTTGGCACTCCCTGGTGGTGTTATAAAAACCCCAACTTTAGTATATGGATCCGTGAGAAATAAGGGTTGGAAAGATAAGCAATTCAAAAAATAGATTTAATAGCAGCATCAGGTTTGTTAAAGTGTACACTATAATTTGAAATGACATTTGCACCATTTTTTTAACCAAAAGTAAGACTGAATGCTCCTGAAAATGTCAAATGGTGTAACCACACAATAAGAAAATAATTTGATGGTTACACCACTTAGACATTTTTGCCATAATCCTCTAATATATTCTCTCAAAATGGATTAAAAGCAGAAATTTTATGTTGGGTCCACAAAAAAATAATGTGTGCAAGTTTATTATACAAATGTAACCCCTTTAAATTTGACTAAACCACATGGACACAAAAAAACATGTGACCCATATATTGAAATTATGCTGCTACTCACAGATCCTGCATGGATACTCATAGACCAGAACAGTTTTCTAAGGAATTGTATAATTTTATAAAACAGAATCTTATCTGTTAGCATAATGGTTTCAACGCAGTAATAATCACTGAAAAGATTATTCACCTAGTGGCTTTAAAGACATCATTGTAAACTTCTGTTCATCTTCATGTTGTCAAAGAGGGCTGACTTACATGTTCACAGGACTCTGTAGTAAATGCATCACAGTTAAGTGAGCTCGGCCACTGGAAACCAAATTTAGTCATCAGTGGCTCACAGCCGGAGCGTGCCTGCTCGCACAGCGTCCTGCAGGGAGGACGAGCTTTTCCTGATACACACTCAGGCGTGTAGACAGAGCACAAAAAAGGCTTCAGATGAGGGGAACAATCCACTTTGATGAGTGGAGAAAACGAGTGTACTTGCAGGCTTGCTTCATTCTGACTACTGTGGCCAAGAAGGTTGGGCATGACAGTTTCTGTGTAAGGCAGGTCTTGGCAGATAGGGACCGTGATTCGCTCACAGGTTGCACGGGGGGTTGGAATAACATCGTATGGTAGACCCTGGATAAACAGAAACATAAATTAGTGAAGTCTAAATCAACATTATTCATGCTCCTGTGTTTTCAGATTCACCAGGATTTATCTGTGGGACCCTTGATGATGTGTGCTAACTTTTCTAAGGTTGACCTTTGTGGTTTTGAGTGAAAAGTCTTGAAAGATTTCTGCATTGCTACAAAATTAGGTCCACACATTCATGGTTCCATGGCAATTATTATAGTCACTTCGGTGATGCTCTGATCCTCCGTATATCATGTACATTATTCAGTGTAATTATCCTAAACTTAATAATTTCCAAATTACCATTATTTTATGTTATTTTTAGTATAAGAATATTCCACCAGACACCAGCCAGTATTACAAGTGTATTTAACAATTTATATTAAATGTTGTAAATTAGTCCAAAACAATAACCAAACTGGAATCAATCACCCAAAATGGAAAATAGACTGTAGACTGACATAAAGAAAGACATCAAGTAAGTGTCTCAGCTTAGAGGGGCTGATCAAGTTTGTTGTAAATTAGATGGAAAAAAGTATCTGTGTGAGTCTATTGGCAGCAGGAGTCGGCTCCCATTGTTGACGTTAAGACAAGTTTGCAAGGCACTTTGCTTTTTATGATTAAAAAATCTACACAGAGTGGTTTCATAGAGATGAACATCCTGAATATCTGTTCACCTTCATGTCAAAGTCAAAGATGGCACACTTACCTGTTCACATGATTCTGTCGTAAACGTTTCACACTTAAATGGCCAGTTAAAGCCAAATTTGTTCATCAGTGATGCACAGCCGGAGCGTGCCTGCTCACACTGCGTCCTGCAGGGAGGACGAGCTTTTCCTGATACACACTTAGGAACGTACAGGGAACACACCAAATCCTTCAGCTGAGGGGAACAACCCACTTTGATGAGTGGAAAGAACTGATGTGCTTCCAGGCCTGCCTCCTCCTGAGTATTGTGGCCAAATACATTGGGCATGACAGTTTCTGTGTAAGACAGGTCTTTGCAGAGAGGCAGATTGATTGGCTGACATGTTGGAGGAGGTGTGGTTGGAATAGCAGGGGGTTCTTGACCCTGGAAGGACAAAAACATACAATCAACCACAAATACTCATTTTCTTTTTTCTCATAGTGCAGCAAAGATTCATTCAGCAAAGATTTGGCTGCACCCTAGAAAGCACCTTGCCACATACCTTTATATACAGTCTATGATCACATTTTCCTTCATAGCATTACACAAAACTACTTTCCAAAGACTGGAAACTTGATGACTGTCATTAGTCTTTTGAGCCATTTCTAAACAAACTAAAGTGACCAAACTCTTTATAGTGAAGGAACATGTCACCCAGTGTAGCGTTGTGGTCTTCAGCAGATAAGAATAAGATATATCAGGCTTTAGATACACACACAATACTTTGTAGATCAGTTAATTGTTGGTTTGGCTCTTCAGGTAGAGTCTGTTTACGGGCGGTGGAGTCGACAATAAGAAAAACTTTAACATACATCTCTTCATCTTACTCTATACTATAAAAGCAAAAACAACAAAACACAGTTCAGACACTAGAGTTGATGATAGTGCTGGGCAATTAATCGAAAAATAATCGAAACAGACATTTAGAAACTCTAATCGACTTAATCTTGCTCATGTCAATCAATGGTGGTGTTCACTGTTGCCATGACAGCAAAGGTTGCATTTCTTTAAGGAATTTGAAAACTTGTCTCCAGTGATCATTTTAACCCAAACCATGATCTTTACATAGTTCTAATCAAGTAAACTAGACATTAACCACAGCGTTACACCTTAAAACATCTTTATTTTCACTCCCTAAAGATTCTCATGTGCCAAAATATCACAAAATAAAAGAAATGATTTACCTGTACACAGTTAGACTCTGGTAAAGAATCACATCGGAGCTTCGTTGGCCAGTACAACCTCTTTGCTCTGAAGGCAGCGTCACAGTCTGTCTTCACCTTCTCACAGAGAGCTCGGCACGGTTTTGTCCGAGGGTTGTCGTCCGGGCTGCATTCAGGCACCACAACACGACACAAGAGCGTGGCAACATGCTGTGAACAGGCCGTCTCCACCATCTGACCAATCTGCTGCAGGTTGTAGCCTGCAACTCCGGTTGGATGGGCGGTAGTGGTGTAGCCCACATTTTGACAAAAGGTGGAAGTTACTGGCTTGCAACTTGACTTTTCATCTCTCCAACTGTGTACCAGCTGAGGAGTCAGCAGCAGACCCCAAACCACCAAGAGAAAATGGATCATGGCTTTCAGTAAATCTCAACAAACTGTCCTGATCAGTTCCACAGAAGCTACTGGAGGTTTCAGACCAGTGTGTCTCCACTGATGTGCTCAGGAGGTGGAGTACCAGTCCACGAATCAAGTTTCTACAAACAAAGCACTGATTTAGAACCACTGGTAATGTTACATATCAATAAGATGCTCAGCACAAAATGAGAGCCAGCTGGTCTCAGAGCAGTAGCCCTATGGCAAATAAAAGGGGGGGGGGGGTGATAAAGAGGTTTGTAAACTCAACATCTGGTTGTGATTTCGCGGTGGTCTGTGGTTTAAAAACTGGAAGAATAAACTTCTGGATGGAACAAGTTTCAACACAAATAGGCATGTAAAAAAACAAACACCATTTTTAAAAACAAATTCTCCATTTTCTTTATCTGTTTGAATAAAGACTTGTAGAATAACACATCTGTTAACCCTCCTGTTGCCCTCGAGTCAAGGACAGAAGCGAGGGAGGAAGAAGGAATTACAATTATCAGCTACTAGTGCTTAAATATTAAGATTTATGTGATTGGATTCTTTGACTTTACTACATTTCAGAAGGAAATATTGTACTCTTTTTACTCCACTATGTTTATTTGACCATTTTAGTTACCAGTCACTTTTTAGATTCAAGTTTTATATTAATTTATGTAAATGTGATAAGCTTATGACAAACAAAGTAGTTTCCAACCTTTTTGTCTTGAGGCCTCTTATATGAAAACAGTGTGTGTCTCTGGGTCATGTTTCTCATGTTTCTGAGTTGTAAACTGTTAGTAGAGACATTTCCCCTCTAAACATCTCACATGGTTTCATTTAACTATCTGGGGCCCAAAGAGGTAAAACTCCAATTTGTCACAAAAAAAGCAAAGAGTTGAAAAAAATGATCTACTAATACTAATCTAAATATATGCAACAGAATATTGTTTTTCTTCTTTTACGTTTGAATTATCATCTCGCAACCCCTCAGATATATTCTGTGTTATATGTTGGTTCAAACTAGCTCAAAATCAATATTAATAATCTATTACATTTATTTAATTTATCTGACAATGGGGCTGACTTTACTGCAGACTTAGTCCTTGTACATTTAATAGTTGAGTTAAATTTAGCTGATAAGTCTTTACTTTTATAAGTAGGATTGCTAATGATGTCATAATAATATATCAGTCAGAGGGACCAAACCTCTACTTTTACTGTAATAGTTTCATTATATTTTGGTACTTTAACATAAATAGGATTTTTCATGCAGGACGCATGAAAAATCCTATTTAATACTTGTAATGGAGTATTTTTTAAATTGATTCTGAGTCAGTGTGACCTAAAAAATCCCAAAAAAAACCAGCAGTGCAAGAGTGATTTATATCAGATTCTTGTCTCCATTGTGTGTAATAAACTTCATGTATATAAGTAAGAATCAGCTGGAGTCTGTGAAGTTTTCTACATATTTATTCATCATTAGAGTGCAAGTTTCCTCCATTGTCTACAAAGAGGAACAAAAATAAAAACAGGGACAATCGATACAACGTGTACATAAAAACCATGAAAAATCACACCTGCTTCTAGGCTACCATGAAGACACTGAGTGTGAAGAGTCCACAAAACCAAATGTTTGGACGGTGTGAAGGCTGTACATATCAGGTTAGCCGGCATGTTGCTGACAAATATATAGTAGGTAGGCAGCTTAGAGCACATCGGAAGCCTGGCAAAGACAATCTTCCCTTAAAATTCATAATTTAACACATCTAAAAAGAGAGGCTAAAATCACAGTAAGTTTAAGACTCAAGAGTTCCTTGTGTAACTTTTTCTGTCGTGATCTTTCATTTTAAAAAGGTAAGAGTGAGTTTTTAAACCAGACAGTGAATGATATAGTTTTGACCTTCTACCCATGAGTCTTATGAGCCACCAGCACAAAGTTTCTTGGAGACATGTTTGGGTCAAAGAGAGGAACTAGCTGACTGTCCACACCTGCAGAGAGATATGAGAGGGATAAGTTAGAGTTTAAGGTGAATAAAAAGAGGTGCAGTTATACAGAGAGTGTAACATGCTTGCTATATTTCGACTGGCTCACCGTTCTCTTGCAGGTAGATCATCCTGTCCAGAAGCACCAGCGTCTCCACCACAGGAGCCAGCAGCAGAGACAAGCTGAAGTACACCACCACCCTGCCCTGCAGCTTCAGCATGGCCTCCACTCGCTCCGGGTCCAGAGGCAGCGCGGGAGGCAGGCCGACCCGAGGCAGACCGAGCCGGGCGTACCTAAGAGGGAACAAAGGAGGACAAAATATATTCACAGACTCAAGATGTCACCAATACACAAAATATAACGATGAGTGGTCTTCTTTCCTCTCCCATTAATCATCTCACCAGCCCTCACATCTGCTCTAACACTGATGCTTCACTATTAATAATCTAATGATGTCATTTACTGTAATACTGCATACTACATCACTCATAATACTGCAGTACTTTTACTGTAATACTGCATACTACATCACTATAATACTGCAGTACTTTTACTGTAATACTGCATACTACATCACTCATAATACTGCAGTAATTTTACTGTAATACTGTATACTACATCACTCATAACACTGCAGTACTTTTACTGTAATACTGCATACTACATCACTCATAATACTGCAGTACTTTCACTGCAGTAGTATTTTTCATGCAGGACTTGTAATTGAGTATTTATATATTGCTGTATTAGTACTTTTACTTAAGTAAAGGATCTAAGTACTTCTTCCAACTCCGATATGTCAGTGGATCACACTTATATCTCCATCTCATAGAATGGTAATAGTCTCCACCTAGTGGCACAACCAGGTATTACAGCAAATTTAGTATATTTTCTGACAGTTATACTGCACATCCTTTTTGTTTTTTGTCAACATATTTTAATATATATTATTATATAAAACATTTAACTGCAATGAATCAATAATGGATCAATCACTGACACCCCTAGTTGAAATTAAAACCAGGCTGCAGTGTTCACTCACTCTGTAAAGGTCAACAAGTGGGATTTCTTTATAGTCTGGATTCCTGCTCTGCGTAGATCCGGCCTTGTATCCCTGATGAAGGTCTCCAGCATCGCCCGGTAACAGTGCGTCCTGAGCAACTCGCTCTCCTCCTTAAGCCTCCGAATGTAGTCCTCTATAGCGTGACATGCCCCCTCCCGCGCCTTATAGGACAGCTGATGTCCCGGTAACCCCCGCACCCAGGAGCTCATTGGGTAGCCAAACTCAGAGGGGAGAGGGTCGTGGCCTGGTGTCAGTGGAGCGGGAGGTTCCACCAGTCCTGGAGGGGTCGGGTTTTCTTTGGTCGTGATTTTCATGTAGCAACACGCCACAGAAGTGATGCCGCGTACATGGGGGCAGTTGACGAAGTGTCGTAGGAGGGTGGTGCTGAGGTCACCGCAGGCATGGAGGCCGGTCAGGACGAAGTCTGGATAGCTTCTCTGGCTGTCTTCATTGATGCTTGAGTCGACTCGGGCGACACACGAGCAGCAGTTTTTGGCAGACGATGACTCCTCCTCAGACTCATTGGTGCTCTGCTGTTGTTGTTGCTGTGATGTCATTTCCAAGTCCTGACAGCAAGAACCTGAATCTGTGGAGCCGTGAGAGGGTGAAGTCTGGGTTACAGAACAACATGTCTGCTCAGAGCCCCTGAGTCTCTTTTTGCAAGGTTCCGATGGAGTTGGGGGACCTTCGTTGACACAATCGGCAAAACTCAGCTGCTTGACGAAGGACACCCACGATGCCTTGGGGTTTACCCAACCGGCCACATGGCGTGGAGAGGACTGTGATGCTGGGTGCTGAAAGGAGCAGTTCTGAGAAAAAGAAAGATGTTTATTAATATTGATGGTCAGATATCACCTAGAAGCTGCTATAATCAGTAGTTTTTATACTTGTAAGATTATCAGCCACATTAACAAACCCACAAACAATTATTACCCCGTTCCCCTCAATACCACGGAGAAAAAGCTTTGACAAAACCACTTCCTGTTACCTGCTCAGCACCAAATATAACAGCCATAAAGTTAGCAACAAGCTGGGGAAGAAACTGGAAAGACAGTGGACCGGCTAAAGGAGCGGCTTTTAATTTAGGGGTTAATGGAGAGCAAATACGAGCTAAAATAAGAGTAAATATTGGACTTACATTGATCAGGTGGCCAGAAACATGAATCCAAATGAATGATAATGTTAATCAGTAACTGTTGGATGTGTAACAAGTTTGCCTCATTAACTTATTAAAGGTGATGATATGTTAATATTGCGTTTCTGATGCCACCAAGTGGCTGAAGACATTATTGCAACTCTAAAGATCCATTTCATCCTTAACATGCTCCATCACAGTTAGAGATTTAGATATTTTAAATCTGTTTTATGATTTATTGATTTGGTTTTACTGTTTTATGGCTCTACTGCCTCTTATTTCCAATTATTTGCTGCTTGTTGTTGTCAGGATGGATTTTATTGTAACTGTTTCTCTTTCTATGTTATATTTAATCTAATAGAAACCACAATTTCGAATATATACACTTCAGTAACTACAAAAAACAACATTTACTTCAGTTTTTGACTTCCTACAATTCCCACAATGCCTCTCGGTATCTGGTCCAGCTAACTATCACAGAGGGATAAAAACTGTACATATTAAGAAACAGGAAAAGACTAAGAGGCTCATAACTTTTGTCTATGGACCAACCTTTTTCTGCATTTCCTTCTCCAAGGCCCACAGTAACTGTCCGTCAAACTTGGACGCCATGGCAACCAGGGCGCGATCAGCCTCGATGGCGGTCACGGACAGTCCCAGCCCAAAAGACAGGAAGCGAGTCAGGTGACCCTGTTCAGAGAGACAGTGGTGAACAAAAGGATTATTTATAGCTTTACCTCAGATTCTGGTCTTTCAAACTGAATGGGACCAGATTTAATTGATATTATAAGCAGGTGATTGTACATATAATTTACTATTATTACGAGATATTGAAGAAAAAAGAGTAGGCGTAAGTAAGTGTTCCCATTAAGCACCAAAATATTTTCTTATAAAGCAACATTTATCTCTCATTGTAAAATGTATTCATTAGTTCATGTAGATTTTAGAATATAAAATAAAGATATTTGATGAATGAAGTGGGTTTAATTGGTACTGTGAGTCCATTTAAGCTCATGTGTGCTCCAAATAAGCCCACGTCATGATTTAGTTACTAAATATAAAAAGAAATATTGATTTCAAAGAATTAAAAACATGTATATATAACAATATATATACATATATCGTATATATACAATATATGTATTCAGTAACATGTTAAATATTAAAAAATAATAAAGGTCTGACTTCAGATGTAACCTTCTTTGTAATCATCAACATTTTCATCAGTAATTATTTTATCATAAAGGACGAAAGAAACCAGAAACCAGAGAATTTGGATGATTTATCAATTTACTAGTTCAATTTACTAATCTACTAATTATTTTTTATTATTATGCTTTCAGTATCAGTATCTGGTAATAAGGTTGAATAATAATGATACCTGTCCAGAGCCTACATCCACCACTCTGTTGCAGTCAGTCTGGTCACAAAGTTGTTTAACCAGCTGCAATAAAAAAAGAACAAATCACTATTAATAGCCTAGAAAAACAAATCAATGCTCTTAAATGTCTCTTTAAAAGCAGTGAGCTGTTCTGTACCTGGCCCAGCTTGCGGATCTCGTGCTGTTTCTTGGGTTTGACGTGTTTCCTGAATATGTGCCCCAGCAGAGAGCTCTGACTCTGGTTTTCCACAAACTCTTCGGCGTTCAACGGGCCGGCTGCCCTGCTGCGCTCCGGCCGGCACTCTCTGGGGAACGCCAGGGAGTGAGCTGTGGCACGGAAAGCCAGGAGGGACAGAGGCCACACGGAAGGATATCTGCAGTGAGAAAAATGATTTATTTTTCTAGATTTTACTTACAAATTATTCACATTACCAGATAATAACCAAACTGATCCATATGTGTGTGAATGTGAATGAATGGTTAGATCCTCCTGATGAGCAGGTTGGCGCCCTGCGTGGTAGCCCCTGCCATCAGTGTATGAATGTGTGTGAAAGGGTGAATGACGTGTCATGTAAAGCGCTTTGAGTGGTCGCACGGACTAGAAAGGCGCTATATAAGTACAGTCCATTTACCATTTACCATTCATATGCTGCATCTTCTTAGGGGTTCATCAGCAGTTTCAGATCAGATTTTAATTAATTTTTGACTCAATATGAGCTGAACTGCAGCCTGAGACCCCTGACTTCTGACTGCACCAACAATCTGCCTCCTTTTATGGTTTTATGCACAAAATATTTTGCGCTGATGATACACTGGTCCAAACAGAATTTGTCCTTTTATCATTTGGTGTTTAAATCACTGTTTCCCAAAGCCAAAATTGACATTTTCAAGAGTGATTTTTACCCACAATCCCAAGTTATTTCGTTTACTCGAATAGAAGACTATATTAAAGCTGATATTTGCTGTTGTGTAGACTTCTTCTTTTTCCACTCTTTTTTTGTGTAGTGTTATTTGAGTACCTTCTGTCTCCATGTGCAGCATCCAGCAGCAGGTCTGCGATCTGCGGGTATGAAAGGTCCTGCAGCACCGGCTGCCAGCTGTCTGGTAACGTGTGCCAGTGATCTTCAGAGAAGAACTCCTGCAGGAGAAAAATAAAGTGACAGTTATTGGAAAGAACACAGAAAGGATGCACGAGTTCAACTGTCTGGCTGTTCTCAACTCAGGAATATACAGGACTTCAATTAAATATTCACTTAATAAACTTAAAAATCTTATCTCTTCACTTTAGCTTTTATATATTGTTTTTATTCTATTTTAACTGTGCTATTTTTATTATTTTTATTCTTATATTCCATCTTATATTACATGAATGGGAATGGGAAAAGGACGGAAGGAAGGAAGGAAGGACAAATGGAAGAAAGGAAGAAAGGAAGGACAGATGGAAAGAAGGAAGGAAGAGAAGACAGGAAGCAAAGTTGGCCGGATTGGACTCCTCGGCGGTCCGGTGCTGGCCCGCGGACCGCATGTTTGCCCCCCCCCCTTTGGTGTAAAAAGGCTTTAAACTGTAAACAAAAACAAAACGTTACGTACGATGATGTAGGAGTCAGACAGATGTCTGTAGCGGGACAGAAACGAGGAGAGTCTCTGAGCCAGATCTCTCTGTTGCTCTGCAGAAAGGCTCCATGTAAACATTTCCTCATCTGACAGATTGAAGCTTAACTCTGAGTGAAATGTGAAGGTTTGTGCAGCTGGAGTTCCTGCACAGCTCTGAACAATAACATTTAGTTTAACCTTCAAGTCCTCTGATGATCATTTCTATCCTTTCATTAGCGATTGTTGTGTTTAGCTCAGCATGCTCTAGCTGCAAGTTTCACGTGAAGGCTGCTGACGCGTTCAGGTGCTCCCCGGAAATTCTGTTTTCAAAAACTGATGCTCGTACTGTAATGTTAGAACCATAGATTAGAACATTTAAGACCTGCAAGTTAAAGGAGATAAATTAGGATATAAGATAAGATAAGATACGATTAATCTTTATTGATCCCCCTTAGGAGAAATTGAAATTGACACAGCAGTACAGTAGAAAAAAAGCAGCCTAAGGGTGAAAGTGATTTATAAATAATAATCATTCTACTGCTATTAACAATGTTTGTACAGATATTTCGGTTCGATCTTTATTTAATCTTTTAATTTATAATAGGAATTTGTATTTCATTCCCGTGATGCTGTATACCAAAATGTGATGTTGATAATGTCAAAATCCAAAAAGTTATGTTCTTATTTATTGTGTATTATATTTAGTATTTTACTTATGCACATCATGGTGGACTTTCATGGTCCAAGAACCTTTTTTGTTGAGCACACTGACCTGGACTAGTGTAGATGGCCTTTCAAAAATGGAAGTTTTGGGTCTTAATTTGTCTCGTTTGGAGTTTGGACCTTAATATTCTGAGACAGATTATATACACTCACTTGCCTTTTCATTAGGTACACCACTGTAGCTAATATTTTTGTAACCTACATGGAGGGGGGCAAAATATTAGGAACACCAGTCAATGTAATGCACCTCAGTACAGTGCACAACTACCACATAGTACGACCTCAGTAATAAACATAAACTAGAAATATCATCTTTCCTTTTTTTTGACAATATTTACAAAAACTGAAAATGTATAAAGTTGTTTTTAAAAAGTAAAATGTATTAAAGAGCTACTGCATTGGATTGAATTAGATTGTGTTTCTTTAACAGTGTGATTTCCTAGTCCCGTAGTTTCCTTTGTGTACCTGAATGCATCATAACCCGGATAACGAACAGCCGACCCCGGTATGAATAGTTTGTTGTGAGCAGGAAAAAACGCGTTTGGTCCTCAGTGTGCTGCAGGTCTGACTTTTTATTAAGTTATTACTATTATTACTAATATTATTACACATTTATAACCGAGAGTCCTTCAGCTTCCACCTGCATTAACTCTCCACGTTAGGAGATGATTATATTTAACGTTAAATAACCATGAAAGTCAGCTCAGTGCAGCTCAGTTAGCGTCGACGAGCTATCACATACAAATACATGTTGTTATTATTACGTTATTATTAATGAATTAGTTAATTCAGATTACGAGATAATTAAGACACGACGTATAGCTTTAACTTGTTTCAATCAGCAGCTTTTAAATCACTTTAGTATTATTATATTATTATAATAGTTGGCGATGAATTGACTACCCGTTTCAGGTTGCTATGGTTTTCCCGGTTTCATTGATATTTTTTCACATGTTTTAACAACTAATCAGTTAGTCAAGAACATAACTGACAGATTAAATGATAATAATAATAAAATAGTTGTTGGTGATGATTAGAAATGACTGAAAACGATGAATCGATCATCTTGGCATCCTGTTCATACTGATCCCTTCATAATGCAGTTTACAATGTAAATCCTCCTGTCCTCTTTCACTGCTCATATGGACACCTGGTTGTTGTTTAATGCTCACATAATGTTCATATTCTGACTAATAATTAGTCTCTACATCAAAACACATTTATGAATTCCCTGTTAGTGTATTATATTCATCTAAAGACCAAAAAATAAATCATTCACAATCACTATAGTATGCACACACACAAAAAATATGCATTTACCTTGAACAGTATGTAAGGATTAAGAAACACAAGTTGTGAACTATCACAGATAACAAGGCATAAGTCAAAATGTATTGACAGAAAAGTGAAAGATAAGTTAGGCGCTTGTTCAATCAATCAATCAATCAATCAATATTTATTTGTATAGTGACTATATCACAACAAAGTCATCTCAAGGCACTTTACACATAGAGCAGGTTCTAATTGGAACTCTTTAGGTTTTAACTTTAAAGAGACCCAACATTCCCACATGAGCAACAGTGGAGAGAAAAAACTCCCATTTAACAGGAAGAACCCTCGACTCAGAAGTCACATCTGCCTCAACCGGTTGGGGTTGAGAGGAGAGAAAGGAAGGATAGAGGAGAGAGGCACAATGAAAATCAACAATGAAGCTAGAAGGTCCGGGACTGGAATCCGTCATCCGGACATCTACAGGCCCAGATTACCTGTGAGACCAGAAAGCACAGACAACTCCGGGGAAGAAGTTTAGGTTATTGAATGCCTTAATAGAACATGAATGTTAATGGAAATAGATGGATGGATAGAGAGAGAGAGGGAGGAGGAGAGAGGAGCTCAGTGCATCATGGGGGTCCCCCGGCAGTCTTAGTCTATAGCAGTGTAAGCTAAGAGCTCAAAGAGCCCTAACTATAAGCTTTATCAAAAAGGAAAGTTTTAAGCCTTCTCTTAAATGGTTATAAATTGGTTAAACAGTGTTTGATAGCATTTTGTTTGTTTTTCACCTGCAGGATGATTCATTTAAACCGGTTCCAGCTGATACAAACTGGACTTCAAAGACCTGCAACGACCTGCTGAGGAGATCCAAACAATCAGATCTAGTCACTCAATTTATGTGAATGAAGTAAACCATGTCGGACATAACGATCAACACCACGTGCTCCTCCGATGACACCTTGGTGAGAAGAGTTCCGACAGGAAACCGAAAGAGGAAAAACAAATGGTTCCTCAAAAAGATGCGGAATTTGGAGAGGAAGGGCTACCTGGAGGACCAACACCAGTACAACCACCAAGCAGGAGAGCCCACGCACCACCAGACTCCACGCCAGAACGGAGGGTTCACCAAACATCCATCGCTTCCTGCTTCCATGCAAAATAAAAGGTTACCTCATGCAAACACAGCAGCAGCAGCATCAGTCGGAGCGTCTCACTGTAGCTCCAAGCCTTCAGCGTCCACACACAGCCTGCCTCCCCTGACTGTCACTGTGACCAACCAAGGCGGCAACGGAAAGCTAAACGGACCCGAGAGTGCACGATCAATAACCAACTCCCCCAGCACCTCAGTAGCAAGCTGCCATAAACCCGCCGCTAGCGGCAGCCAATCATCATCAGGCCTCCCCACCAAGTATGTGGCAGTGGACTGTGAGATGGTGGGCACAGGTCCTAAAGGCCGTAACAGCCAGCTGGCACGCTGCAGTATCGTGTCCTATGAGGGAGACGTGGTTTACGATAAATTCATCAACCCCTCCGTGCCTGTCACCGACTATCGCACGCGCTGGAGCGGCATCCGGCGCAGAGACCTGGAGAAGGCGACGCCGTACGCAGAGGCCAGGAAGGAGGTGAGAGAAGGAGCTCACTCTTCAGACGGAGAGGGTTAAATGTACATATATGTAAAATCAATCAATAAATAATTAATAAATACTGACTTGGATGAGGGGGATGAATATTCAGGGTTCCCACGTCTTTTGGAAAACCTGGAAAATAATTGTCCAATTTTCCAGTCATGGGAAACACATGAACAATGAGAGAAAAAGTAAAATGTCCTGGAAAAGCCCTCTGCAAATGGTTTAGAAGGGTTCTTATTGCTAATGTTGTTAGCATAAATGAATGGGAAACATGGAGAAATTAGCATCACAGCTATCAATCAATCAAGTTTTCCTTATATAGCACCTTTAAAACAAATCAAACACAATTCAAAATGCTTTACAGTTTGATTGAAAAACAAAAACAACATAGGAGATAAAGTTCAAATGTACTTGGTAACTAACGCACACTCAGCAATAAAATGTGAGTAGATAAAGAATAAAAGATAAAAAAGATATAATAATAAAATATGACAGAATAAAATGTTCTTGTGTGTCATACTGTAGCAGCTGAAAATGTCCTGGAAAAAGAGTGGGAACCCTGATTATTATGTGAAAAAATGTCAGAATTTTCTGAGATTAAAGTCGAAAATGTACGAGAAAAAAAGCAGAAATTTGATGGGTCCAAAAAAAAGAATGTGTGCAAATTATTCATACATTTATTTTCACATTTTAACCCTTTAAATTTGACCCATACACATAAGTTCAGTCCTGTGAGTAAACATCTCGCCTGTGTGTGTGTGTGTGTGTGTGTGTGTGTGTGTGTGTGTGTGTGTGTGTGTGTGTGTGTGTGTGTGTGTGTGTGTGTGTGTGTGTGTGTGTGTGTGTGTGTGCAGATCCTGAAGCTGCTCATGGGGAAGGTGGTGATCGGTCACGCCATCCACAACGACTTCAAGGTGCTCGGTTACTCTCACCCGGCCGTCTTAACCAGAGACACGTCTCGGATCCCGCTGCTCAACCGGAGAGCCGGCTTCGCTGAGAACGAGTGTGCGTCGCTGAAGAGACTCACCAAGGCCATTTTTAACCGTGACATCCAGGTAGGAGAGCTCTCACTTTTTCTTCTAAGATTATAATATTTTGAACCTTTCAGTGCTCATTTTTCTTTCCACCCACTCACTCATCTTCACTATTTAACATGTAGGTGTAGTAAGTAGTAGTATGTCACGTTAATGTAAAGTCAGCAGCAGCTTTTGGGACCAAATAACAAAATATGTGAAAGCAAGAAAAATGTCAGCACACTGCAGCTCCCAATGCAGGTAGAGTTGTATTTAGTTGTTGTGGTATCCTATTAATAATCTACCTGCATTGGGCTCTGCAGTGTGCTGATGTTTTTCTTGCTTTTCTGTATTTAGGAAAACCTTTTGTTCTACTTTATGTTATGTTGTTATTTTATTATAATTATCATTCTATAAGTTTTATCTTCTTATTGATTTCTTTTATTTTTAAATTAGTTTTTAACCTAGTGTTAGTTTAGCTTTTATTAAACTTTATCTTTTTTTTTATTTGACTTTCGTCTGTTTTAACTTAACTCTAACTGTCAATAAATGTTTTCTCTTATTCTCTCTTATTTATTATTTATATATTTGTTTTTATTTATGTTTTATTTTCGATACAATTTCTTAAGATTTTTATCATCCTTATTTTCTCTTGCGTGGTTTGGTGCATTGGTCTGAATTATTCATTTTTAATTTTTTTATTCTCTGATTTTGTTCCTTTATTTCCCTTTTATTCCTTTTCCCTTTTATTCCTTTTCTTTATGGTAGCTGAATAAAGTTTGATGCATTGATTGATTGTTAAAAAAACCTATTGTTCTGCTATCATCTCGTATGCACAAATGTTTGAGATTCGAGATTTCCTTTATTGTCATTTTCATTATTCACTTCCAAACATAAGAAAATGAAATATCATTTACCTTTAAAAGACAAGAGGAAACAAAAGTAAAATAAAAATAAAAGCTGCAGTAATAATCTAATAATAATCAAATAATTAAAGACTATGTGATAAAAAACAGGAACAGCAGTTAAGAACTAAACATTTAATCATCCTGTTTCTCATCTATTATCAACCTGCAGCTTTCTTTCATAAATCGATGAGAAGCTATTTTTGGGATGAATTAGATTAGACGCAGGTTTTAAAATCAATCACTGACGCCCATCTTTGCCCTTTGTCGTGTCCTCAGACCGGGAGGAAGGGCCACTCTTCTGTGGAGGACGCCAAAGCCACCATGGAGCTGTACAGAGTGGTGGAGGCGGAGTGGGAGAGGACGCTGGCCTCTAAGTCACAGGCCAGTTAGTGCCGGAGATTTGGAAATAAACAGGTTTTTATACATGGACACTTGGTGTGGCAGGTATGTGGTTTGGACTGCCCAGTTTTTAAGGGTCCAACCCTCCTTTTATTTTCTTCTTTTTTTTTAAAATTTCCTCTTGATATGTGAATGAAGATACCTGCTACCAGCTCCCTGCATTAATACTGAAGAAGAAGAACACAGATCCATTGGTGCAGTTTTCATTCATTCTCAGGGTTTGTGTGTTATATGGTGCTGCTGCCACTAGGGGGCAGTCATGTCCTCATTCCAGCAACACATCTCCTGTAATCTCACACACACACACACAGGAAATAAACAGAGAGAGAAGTGTTGTTGATCAGAGGTGTATTTTTCATTTATTTGCAATTTTAATGATAAAAAAAATGTTTAAAAGTTTTAAAAAGTCTGACCAAATTTCAAGGAACTCAGTCATGTGTCAGTGTGTTCGGTGCAGGTTTGTGTTGTTTTTAAGTAAAACATGCTGTCGTATTGTTCAACATTTTGCCTCATGTAGTCAAAAGAAAAGTTTGTTTGTTCATGTAGAAATGCAAAGTTTGTATAGTGTTAAACTGGTGCCTTTGGAAACAAATCATTATGATATTCAGCACTGTGCAGAAGGTTTAGACACTGAAAGGTAAAATTAGGATGCCTCGGTAGTTTATTTTAATCAATGAACTTGATACAAAGCAGTTCTCCTCCGTACACCTGCACACAGTTTTTCAGGTACTCAGCAGGTTGGAGTCATCACAGTTCTTCTTCTTCTTCTTCTGTGGATTTGTGCGTCTCAGCTGCTTCTGTCTCTTCATGTTAATCCCAGACTGACTCTGGCTGGGCCCAAAAAACCATCTGCTGCAGGACTCCTCGTTCCTCTTGTTACTTGTTACTGCAGAATGACTTTGGGACGATCAGACGCCTCTCTGATGGTGCTGCATTACAGATAAATTGCTTCAAACTTCTGCACAGTGTTGTAATAGATTAGAAAAGGCCATATACACCACAAGAACTACAGTTGAGTGTGTTGCCAAAATGCCAAAATATTTCCACCAAAATTAAAAAGTTACTCATGGTAACAGATTTCTAAATTCTCCACGTCCCTCTAAATACTCCAGACATGACCTCAGGGTCCTGATGAAAACCCACCAGTGTCATGTTGTTTATCTGACCTCTTTGCTGACGATGGATTTAAATCTGCTCGGTTTTTCGGGGGAGAGGTTTCAGAGTTCATACAGTTTGCTATGCAATGTCAGATGAGTTCAGTTGTCTGCCTTTAGCTCTGTAATTTCAATAAACCATTACCACATTCATCTCGGGCTATTAGAGTAATTACGGTAATGATGAAGCCAGACGTCACAGATCGGCCTGCAGCGTCGATGGGAAACCCGGGTCATATTTAACTTTGCGTCATCCAAATCCACTGTTAATGCTGCATGTCATCTAGAGCTGCAGCCGTTAATCAATTAGTTGGTCAACAAAATCATTTTTGATAATTGTCATATTGTTTTAGTCATTTTTTAAAGCAAAAATACCAAAACTCTGATTTAATGCTTTTGTTGGTAATTACATGACAGTGAACTTCATCATCCCCTTTATATGTCCCATACTGTAAGTCTCATATTAGCTTCACATCCACTTTAAAACAGATTTTTACTCAAACTGAGGATTTTGGATTTAATCATTTAAAAGTAGATGATCAGCTTCTATTATCAGTCTGAGTTATTATATCAAGAGATATCTGAGTACTCTATGTAGTAGTAGTACTACTCTATGTAGTAGTACTTTATGTAGTAGTAGTAGTACTCTATGTAGTAGTAGTAGTAGTAGTAGTAGTAGTACTTTATGTAGTATTTATTGGTATTTCCAGTCTTTTTAGCATCATATCTCCTCTTAGTGTTTCCTGTTAAGCTGTGGTGTAATATATATAGTATATATATGTTTCTCTGTGGTGGAAGTATAGTAACAAAAAGACTTTGCTAGTAAAAACACTGTAACGTTGAAACATAGAAGATGAAGATTTGAAGGAATGATTACAGCAAGAAAAACACACTTCATGTTCATTGGGGTTCCTGACTGATGTTTTAAGACAGACTTAAAAACTTGAACCTATCCTTTAAGGGGAGGATGTTGCATTTAACTGCATCAACGTCAAATTTGACATTTCCTAAAGTGGCCCAAAATGCACAAAAAATAATTTAAAATTATTTACTTTTGTTTAGGTGCTACAAATTTTGACTCGTCTACTTTGAGCAGTAGTATCTATGTCCATGTGTTTTAGTGAAATGAATAGTTAATAGTTTTAATAAGATAGTAGTTATGAGGGTTTCTTTTTATGATGTAGCAGTGAAGACTGATGGCTCTAATGGTTCTACAATAAACCCCACAGCTCCATAAAGCTCTGCTCATTTTACCTTTACATAGAAAATAACATTTCCATCATTATGTCTATGTTATATTTTCATGTCTAAGGTAAAATAGGACATGATATTGTGTGATAGATGTTTAGTGGTGTAAAAGCTAAAAAATACACTCTCTCTGCTTTCTGACACATGAATCAAGGTTTAATCACATTTATTGATCAGTCAGATCGACTATTGATGCTTTCGAAACACATCTGGGCTTCAGTATTTGGTTTAGAGACTTTTTATGAGGAGAACAAACTGTGATGGTAGAATATGAACTTTATGTGAGGGTTAATCTCGACTTTCTTTCTATGGTTAGTTTTTGGTTTGAATAATGAATTCTTCCAGTTTTAGACACAGTTCTGATGTGTTTTAGACGACACTTTGGCTTCTTCTGTTTGCTGAAAAGGTTCTGTAGACAAGAAACTGTGGATTTTGGTTGGTGGTATCAATTTGGCACCAATATTGGAACATTTCAAACAATACCGAACCCTGCGTGCTCAGACACTTTTAGTCTCTTTTCATGGAACAGCTGCATCACGCATCGTCTGGTGTAAATCCACCATTCAGCCTCCGTCTCACACTGCTCCACTTTCTCTATCCTCTGGCGAGCGTTTGTCCTTAAAGGTGAGTGAATCAGCACTATTTCCCTGCTGTGAATTCAACACCAGCACATTAATTATACAGCAGGCCATGAAAATTCCTCACCAGACACGACTGCTGGTACAGACAGGCTCATTAAAAAAGAACAGGAAGCTCATCACACCTCACAGGCGACACCGGCAATGTTTCCGCAGCAGAGAGCAAGAGTTTGAAGATATATTTAAAAAGTTTATAGATTGAAGCAGGTGACAGAGGTCTTGAGATAATAGGATTTGGCTTCTTGAGGCATCACCTCATAAATCTAGTACAGAATGAGATCCTCTCTCCGTTCTGCCAGAGCTAATCACAGTTTGCTAGTCTTTGTCCGTCTGCTGAAAACCACAGCATCACCGCAGAGGATGCCAAAGCATCTGACGGTCACAGTCTAAGAAGCTGGCAAAGGAGGCAGTGTAATCTGCTGTGGTAGAAATTCTTGAGCTGTGAACTCCACAGTGTTTTAGAGCCTCAATGGAAAACAACACAGTAGAAATCTGGAACCGCAGTCGAAAAGTAGAATTGGCTTAAGATAATTGAAAGCCTTTGTTTAACGCTGAAAGGCCGTGTTAATAAAGGCTTTGAATCTACTGAGTCTCCTTGTGTTTAGAGAGTGCTGTGTTCAGGCTGTTGAATG
The DNA here is from genome assembly GCF_027409825.1 of Scomber japonicus. NCBI lineage: Eukaryota > Metazoa > Chordata > Actinopteri > Scombriformes > Scombridae > Scomber > Scomber japonicus. The sequence continues at coordinate 32,114,606 of NC_070587.1, read as the reverse complement.
CTGACATGCAGTACTTCTACTTAAAGGGTCTGTTCACCCCAATTACAAAAGCACTTTTTTTCACTCAATTTAAATCATATTAACCCTTTAAAGGGAAAGTATTCTGCACATTTCCAGCTTTGTATTTATATTCTGGGGCTCTACTGGAATAAATTTGCATAATTCACATTTAAAAACACTTCTACTGGTCCTTTATGCAGCCGCTCAGTTCAGCCTCTGTCTATTAACTGGCCGTTTTGGCTCCTGTCTCTTTAAGAGGCCCCCCCCGCCACCCCTTCCTGATGAGCCCACTCTCCTCTGATTGGTCAGCCCCAGGAAGCTTTTTTTCCAGCTCCAAAGCCTACTTAAGCTAATTATAGTAGCAGGATTTCACTTCTTTTTTTTCCCTCTTTACCCCAAAAATGTTAAACTTCTCTAATCCATCCATATAAAATTGAATCCGATTCTAAAATATGATCCAATGAGATGCTAATGTCACAAATTAATTATTCAGAGCAGGTTTCTACAAACATTCACCTCAATGTCTAACAGAGATTTTTGACAATATAACTACACAAATAACATGAAACCCCCCAAAAACATAATATATGCCCCTTAAATAGAGAGTTTGAGTCCTGATGTTGAACATTTGTGGGTACTAAATAACATTTTACCAAGTGACCAAGTGACTGTATAATGTGTCTAATGGGTCATTAGTAATGAAATAAACCAACTGAGAATTACTGCTACAGCTAAGAATTATGGTTCTCCAAATATACAATGTGAAAGTCTGCGTCTGCACTATAGACTGTATAAAAGAAATGGACGTAACATGCGTGACGTCACCCATTGGTTTGTGGACTGCTGCTCGGAAGCCAATAGTATTGAATCTAGGCAGCGCCATCTTGAAAATTTCAGGTGCATGCTGGGAAAAATAAAAACACGGATTCTACTTATATGGGCATGAGGCGGGGCCATGGGGGAGGCTGCTATGGTTGCGAGGGCTGGATCTCGAGGACATTGGTCAATCAACCTGTCAATCAGGACGTAGCCACGTCCTAATGCATACCCTGCTTTATCATCACATATAAAATCAGGGAGGCCAAAATGTCCCAAATGAACATCATACTGCATTGAAGAAGGCTTTAAACTAGCGATTGAGACCATAAACACATTTTGAAAACGTTTACTGAGGTTAGAAATCAAGTGAGAAGTTGGTGAATTCTCCATTGACTTGTATAGAGACGGTCGCCCCCTGGTGGCCTTTTGATAGAATGCAGCTCTAAGTTTCTTCTGCGTTGGCCTCATTTCAGAGGACCAGAACTCCCCGCCTGGTCTGCACACAGAGAGGGGTGTTATGGGTAATTGTTGAGATTTGGGTAAACCTCCCAAATCTCAACAACATATAGCCCTGATGCATTATTGGTTGAGACACTCCCTGAAAAACAGAAACAATATCCTCAGTATGAGAGTATAACATTTTAAAGAAACAGTTGCAACTCTATTTCCTTTTTTTTTAGTGTCTTTCAGCTCATTATTTATTTTTTTTATTTTTACAACCTGTTAACTTCATTCTTATAATCCTCATTTTCAGCTGTAGTTTCAATTTATGTTTAGATTTGACAAAACTGTGTCATTTAATGCGTATATACTGATCATTATTTAAATGACTGTAATCTTGTTAAAGCCTCAATAGTCGATAAGTTTTTGGTACCATTTTACAATAAAAGTACCCTCATAAAGACTTTATAAATGGTTGTGAGTTATTAATTAGATCGTAAACACTTCATAAACCATTAATTAACAGCTGTAAATGACTTACAACAGCTTATTAATAATTTAGAAATGCTTCACAACCTAATTAACAAGCCAATTATTAAGTTCTTATATCTGTTTTGAAGGTGAAGTGAACAAACTGGATGCAATATTCTAAGAATACTGTATTACAAAATAAAGGCAATGGACTCAAAAGTACAAAAGTATTAGCATCAACTTATATTATTAAAGTAACAGAAGTACTAACTCTGCAAAATGGTCACTTTCAGAATAATGGTTATTATTTCTATTAGATGATATTTCAATAATTATTAAAATAAGACTTTTATAAGGGGAAATTTACGGCAGCAGTAAAGTAATATTAACCTTTAATAATCTAAAATTAATTTACAAATGGTATACAGGTATTATTATCCTGTGCAAAATAACTAGTAACCCAAGTTGTCTATAAATATACAGTAATTCAGTAAAAAGGACAATATTTGCCTCTGAAATGTAGAGAAATACAAGTATAAGGTTGCAGAAAATTAAAATACTCATAATAATAATAATAAAAAAGTCAGAATTGTTGTAATAAAAAAGTAATTTATGACATAAATCTCTGTTTTGCTCATGAGAAGAGGCTGAAATTATTGTGGAAAGATTGAAAAAGAAGACGAGAAAACACAAACAAAACTGGTCAAACACAAACTTAGTAAATAAGGTTTCCCTTGACCCTTTAAGACGATCAGACACACTTTGTTTACAGCATACAGATAAAATAGTTTCTAAATCTGGACTTCTTCTTCTTCTTTGGTTTTAAGATGAGGCTAAAACAATATTACAAAGCAACATGTGATTTAATCCATTTCCCAGTCTAGATTATCTCACACTGGTTTTCTCTCTGTAATCTCTTTGTGCACGGTCAGTAATGTGAATAATTTGATTTTACGCCTGGTTATTAGCTCCATAAGTTAGAGCTAGAGCTTTAAACCCAAAAGAGGCTTTTTGGATTTTCTTCTGCGGGTGTTTTGAGTTTAAAATGTTGAAAAACAAGAGCTTTTGTCACATTTGATTATGAATAACAAATTTAAAAAATGTGGCTGGCCGCTGATCCTGCTTGTAATTCACACCGTTTGATAATGTGCTTTCACCTTATAGATCAAATGCTATTCCCAACGTTTGAAATCAAAGAGGATTAAGTGTTCACCTGCTGTATTAATATGGAGTTGAAGAACTTGAAAGAGCACCGTTAGTCTCATTAGACGATACAATATGGATTTTATGGATTTTATTATAAACCCCCCCCCCCTCCTGGGTCAAGTTATTTGGAGCTTGACTTTGCAGATTACCCTTTCCACACACACACACACACACACACACACACACACACACACACACACACACTCATGTAACACACAGCACATATTAGCCACGGCCCAGCATCAGCAACAAGTGCGTAATTCGGTTTTTATTACCTAACTGGTCGGCCATAAGGAATTTGTCCATTGTGCAGATTGAGAGTTAACCTCACACATACAGTTCATACTAATAACAGTAATAATAATATATACTTTATTTTTGGACAGGGACAATGCACATTGATGAACATCGATATTTAACCGTCCTGTTGTCCTCGAGTCAAGGAAGGAAGAAGGAAGAAAAGGAGGGAGGAAAGAAGGAGGGAAGGAAGGAAAGAAAGGAGGGTGGAAGGAAGGGAGGAAAGGAAAGAAGGAAGAGAGGAAAGACGGAAGGAAGGAAGGTAGGAGGGAGGGAGGAAAGGGAGGAAAGGAAGGAAAGGAGGGAGGGAGGAAAGAAAGGAAGGAAAGGAGCGAGGGAGGAAGGAAGGAAGGAAAGGAAAGATGGAAGAGTGGAAAGACGGAAGGAAGGAAGGTAGGAGGGAGGGAGGAAAGAAAGGAAGGAAAGAAAGGAGGGAGGGAGGAAAGAAAGGAAGGAAGGAAAGGAGGGAGTGAGGAAGGAAGGAAGTAAAGGAGGGAGGGAGGATGGAAGGAAGGAAGGAAAGGAAGATAGGGAGGTAGGAGGGAGGGAGCAAAGAAAGGAAGACAGGAAAGGAGGGAGGGAGGAAAGAAAGGAAGGAAGGAAAGGAAGATAGGGAGGTAGGAGGGAGGGAGGAAAGAAAGGAAGGAAGGAAAGGAGGGAGGGAGGAAAGAAAGGAAGGAAGGAAAGGAGGGAGGAAGGAAGGAAGGAAAGGAAAGAAGGAAGAGAGGAAAGATGGACGGAAGGAAGGTAGGAGGGAGGGAGGAAAGGACGGAAAGGAGGGAGGGAGGAAAGAAAGGAAGGAAAGGAGGGAGTGAGGAAGGAAGGAAGAAAGGAATGAAGGAAAGGAAGGAAGGGAGGAAAGAAGGAACAGTCAAAACAGACAGGGTCAATTTGACCCGGGAGGACGACAGGAAGGATAAACATGTCTGTAAATATGCCGGATTAAAGCAAAGCTGCTAATTTGCATCCTAGTGAATAAATAAAAAGAATACAAATAGAAGAGACAGCAAATAAAATACAGATAGAAGAGACAACACACACAGCACAATACAATACTCTGATCACAGCGCGGGTTTGTAGCAACATCAGAATAAATAACTGGGTTTTCTTATCTTTAGTACCAAGTAGGATCGAAACGTCTCCCATCAATCCATACCTATAATCCATCCTTTTTGCACCCAGAGCTAGAAAACATGACTATTTATATGGACTTGCTCACAGCTAATCAACACAAGCGTTCTTTAATTTAACCCTCCTGTTGTCCTCGAGTCAAGGAAGGGAGAAAGAAGGAAGGAAAGGAGGAAAGGAAGGGAGGAAGGAAGGATGGAGGACAGAAGGTGGGAGGGAGGAAACAAGGAAGGAGGCAGGGAGGAAAGAAGGGAGGAAGGAAGGAAGGAAGGAAGGAACAGTAAAAACAGACGGGGTCAATTTGACCTGGGAGGACGACACGAAGGTTAATGCATCATGTGATTGGTCCACTGCCACAGCCGCTACGACCACTCTGTGGTGGTGAAGTTGTGGTGAATCTGAGTTAGCGTGTTTAGCAGTTCAGCAGCTAAGATGCCTCCTAAACGCTCTAAAGTGAGTCTACACTACACACTGTTACACACGATAAAAGACAGGAACCTACATGTGTTAATGGGAATCTGATGAAGGACTCAGCTGGTATCAGTATCACTTTAGGCCTAAAGGTTATTTGGTTTGGTACTGGTGTCTTAATTTTTTAATGATACCCAGCCCTAGTGTTTGCTGGAAGCTCCTCTGCCCCCTAGTGGACATAAAAATCAGTTATTGTAGCTAATATACCTAATATATAGTTCAGGGGTAGTTAAAGACTTTGTTAAAGTCAGTGTAAAGTAAGAATAAATATGTGTTCTGAGTTTGACATACCACAGAAAAGTGTGTTGTTAACCACCCTGCCAAATTTGAATGATTAAAAAAATCTCCAAATATATGAAATTAGGCTTCAAAGTTGTGTAAAATCCGCCTCTTTCTCTGCTCCCAAACGCTGTGGGCGTGGCCGTCGAGTCCGCTGAAACCCCACCCCCTACCAAATGTCACCTGTCAATCAAAGTCACCACCTCTACCAGAAACATGGACGCTACGTCTGAGAGCTTTCTGCTGCTACCTCAGCGGCTAGCTCGGCGGCTAACTCGGCTGCTAGCTCAGTGGCTAGCTCAGCGGCTAATTCAGCTAACTGGCTAACTGTAGACTGTAGTAGTAGTAGTGTGCACTAAATGTATTTATACCTCTACAGCAGCAGGGGCGGGTTTATGCATGATATTCAGACCCGCCCAATAAATCCTGAACACAAAAATCTTAAAACCATCTTGGCTCTATAGCAGAAGTGGAGGGATCACTTTTCAAACAGGAAATGACGGCCGAGGACGTTGTAACTACTTCGCTGCATTATACAAATGTAAATTATACATGTGTTTTTTGCACTAAGCTCCACTATACTGTAATTATCAGTTTATTATTGGGTTAATTTAGCAGTTTGTGATGATTTGATACTGTGTGAAGTCGAAGTTTGCACACTGCCCAATACAGAGTGTAGACAGTGTGTGATTGTAGACACAGCATGTCTATTTAGCATTTTAGTTGATAAAGAAGATTCCCCCAGTGTCATTAATAAACCGCACCATGTTTCTCACTTTCTAATCAAACGTTTTAACTTGACAAAGGTCTGATTGTCCTTTCTGATTAAATTTTGTGTAGCTTGGATTAAGCGTGCAGGTGTTCCTCCTTTTATTTAAAAAATGATGCTGCTTTTTAATAGCTTTGCAACTACGTGACATGAGTATAATTACTCTCCTTCATTTAACTTTATAATAAGTCATCAAGTCTGCAGTTACACAAAGTTGTTAATAATGTAGTAATAATTTGTTAATTTCTAATCTTTGTAATCTGCTAAATCTTGTCAGTCACCTGCAGCGATGGAAGATGTATTGATGTCTTTTGCTCAAGTAAAAGCAGCAATAACATAATATATAAACTCTTAACCCTCGTCTGTTTTGACTTGTTCCTTCTTTCCTTCCTTCCTTCCTTCCTTCTTTCCTTCCTCCCTCCTGCCTTCCTTCCATCCTTCCTTCTTCCTTCCCTCCCTCCTTTCCTTCCTCCTTTCCTTCCTTCTTCCTCCCTCCCTCCTTCCTTCCTCCTTTCCTTCCTTCTTCCTTCCTCCCTTCCTCCCTCCTTTCCTTCCTTCCTTCTTCCTTCCTCCCTCCTTCCTTCCTCCTTTCCTTCCTTCTTCCTTCCTCCCTCCTTTCCTTCCTTCTTCCTTCCTTCTTCCTTCCTCCCTTCCTTCCCTCCCTCCTTCCTTCCTCCCTCCCTCCTTTCCTTCCTTCATTCCTTCTCTCCTTCCTTCCTTTCCTCCCTCCCTTTCTCCCTCCTTTCCTTCCTTCCTTCCTCCCTCCTTTCCTTCCTTCTTCCTTATTCCCTTCCTCCCTCCTTTCTTTCCTTCTTCCTTCCTCCCTTCCTTCCTTCCTTCCTTCCTTCCTTCATTCATTCCTAGGCTCCTCCCTTCCTGCTTTCCTTCGTTCTTCCTTCCCTCCTTCCTTCCTTCCTTTCCTTCCTTCCTTTCTCCCTCCTTTCCTTCCTTCCTTCCTTCCTCCCTCCTTCCTTCCTTCTTCCTTCCTCCCTTCCTTCCTTCCTCCCTCCCTTCCTTCCTTCTTCCTCACTTCCTTCCTTGACTCGAGGACAACAGGAGGGTTAAACATAATAACTGATAATATATCTTTATTCCTGAATCGGGGATTGAGGAATAAAAGGCAGGGATTATGATTATCCAGGCAGGAGGTGCAGGAGGAGGAGGAGGAGGAGGAGGAGGAGGAGGAGGAGGAGGAGGATGAAGGATGAAGGATGGAGGATGGAGGGAGGAGGAGGAGGAGGAGGAGGAGGGGTATTGGTCTTTTAACACTGCCCTCACCTTCAGTCTCCCCTCTCTTCACCTCCTCTCGCCTCAGCAGTCAGGACCTCCTCCTCCGTCTCTCTCTCTCTTCTCTCTACCTCTCTCTCCCTCTCTCCCTCTCTCTCTCTCTCTCTCTCTCTCTCTCTCTCTCTCTCTCTCTCTCTCTCTCTCTCTCTCTCTCTCTCTCTCTCTCTCTCTCTCTCTTTTCCCTCCTGCTGCTCCAGAAGCGGTCGTTTTCGTCTCTCTCCCACAGCTGACAGCTTCAGCACCGAGAGAGAGAGAGAAGCTGCTGGAGAGGAAAAAAAACCTTTGATCGGAAAACAAGATAAATAAAAAAGATCCAGCTCCACCTGTGCAGAAGCCTTGCAGAGAGGAGAAGAAGAAGCAGAAGTTCTGAATAACCGAGAGCTGAGCCTGAGGAAAATGAAGTGAGTCCTTTATTGTCTGATTAGAGCTAATAAATAATACCTCTCTAATGCTGCTTAGCTCGTTAACAAGTTATTTTTCTGCATGCATCAACATTTTCTCATTTCGGGGTTGTTAAGACTGAAATGCATTTAATTAGTTACAATGGTGCTTATTTAATTATGTTTATAATTAGTAAGGAAGCTTATTAATCTGCTGGTATCATACAGGACAGAGAGTCACCATCTGCAGCATCATTGGACATTAAATAAAAAAAAAAAAGATTCTCCAGTGTTTGTGATACTCAGAATTTATTTTTTTTTTGGGGGGGGGAGCTAAAATGTGTTGAACTTTACAAACTTTACTTCACTCAGTTGTCACATTAAAAATATTCGAAAATCAAAATAATATGGAGGAAAAAAGGAAAGAAAACAGGCGTAAAATACTGCAATAGTAGTAAAACCAAGTTATTTTGTTGGAAGACTTAAACATCAACAAGTAAAAAATACCATTAAGAACAATTAATTAATAAAGTCAGATACTGATCATCATTTGAAATTATTAAAAATGTCAGAGCTTCATTTTAAAGCCAAAATATGCCAAAAATTAGCAGGTCACAGCCTATAAAATGTGAGAATTTTATTTTTTTGTGTCATACATAATAATAAACGGAATAATAGAACATAATAACATCATAATTTACTTTTTTTCTAACATTTTATAGACAAAGTGAGAAAATAATGAACTAATAGCCATCAGAAATACACTAATACAGTGACATGATGCTCTAAAAGGAATATTATAGCTGTTTATTATATATGTATATATATATATATATATATATATATATATATATATATATATATATATGTGTGTGTTGTATACACCTGTAGAGGAGTATAATGTGGTTTTCTGCTCATTTGAATTCAAGTAAAACAGGTTTGTAGGATTAATGTTTTTAAAAACTTCGTGTTCAGATTAGTTTTTTTAAGATTGTGGAAAAGTTTGCTGAGTTACAATTTTTGAGAGGAAGGTTGCTTTGAGCGTATGTGTGAGTGTGTTAGTGTTAGTGTGTGTGTGTGTTAGTGTGTGTGTTAGTGTGTGTTAGTGTGTGTTAGTGTGTGTTAATGTGCAGAGGTTTACGATTATTCAGATCTGCTTCGTCCCGATTGAGCAGCGGAGCAGTCAGATCCTTCACAAATACACCAAAATCCTGAAGCTCTGGTCATCAGGTCTCTCTTTAACCTCACAGTGAATGTTTTGTTGCATAGTACAGAGTTTAAACATGTGTGTGATGCAAGATTTTAAAGGTTTAGAAGATCTAAGAAGCACCAAAAGCCACATTCACACTTAAGTCATTTAATCCTGCATCTGTCTATAAACTTAAAAGACTTTATTATGCTTATAATGTAGAATCAGTCTATGTTAAAGATGCTATATGTAAGAATAGGATTAAAATATCTTGCAATACCACTTTGTACCTTAGGAGGCGATAGTGAGTCTGATCAGTCTAACATGAGAGGATGAAGAAATTTACTGTCTACAGTGAATCTGAGCTGTGCTGTCAAGATATCAAAATGCTACAAAGACTTTAAAGCTAGCAGTAAATCACTGAAAAGCTGCACAGATCAGTTCATGGCTGTTCTATCAGAGCTGGACTCACATAGCTAACAGCTCCTCACGTCTCCACAAACATGGTGTTATTTAGACAAGCTGAAAAAAAAAATATTAAAGCTTGATGGCAGGTGTTTTGTCCTTCCTTCCTCCCTTTCTGCTTTCCGTCCTTCCTTCTCTCCTTCCTTCCTTCACTCCATCCTTCCTTCCTCCCTCCTTTCCTTCCTTCTTCCTTCCTCCCTTTTTTCCTTCCTTCATTCCTAGGCTCTTCCCTTCATGCTTTCCTTCCTTCCTTCTCTCCTTCCTTCCTTCCCTCCATCCTTCCTTCCTCCCTCCTTTCCTTCCTTCTTCCTTCCTCCCTTTCTTCCTCCCTTCCTTTCTTCCTTCATTCCTACGCTCCTCCCTTCCTGCTTTCCTTCCTTCCTTCTCTCCTTCCTTCTTTCATTCCTAGGCTCCTCCCTTCCTGCTTTCCTTTCTTCCTTCCTTCCTTCCTTCCCCCCTCCTTTCCTTCCTTCTTCCTTCCTCCCTTCCTTCATTCCTAGGCTCCTCCCTTCCTGCTTTCCTTCCTTCCTTCTCTCCTTCCTTCCTTCCCTCCTTCCTTCCTTCCTCCCTCCTTTCCTTCCTTCCTTTCTTCCTCCCTTTCTTCCTTCCTTCATTCCTAGGCTCCTCCCTTCCTGCTTTGCGGGGAGTGCGGGTGTTTTGTCTCCCCCTACTGGCAGTGAGAGTAATTATAAAAACATTGTTGACACACTTACATCATAGGTTTCACCACCGCTTCCTCTGTCGCTGTGAAACTGTGCATATATTGTTATAAGCATCAGCAAAGTGATCATTTCACTATCAGAGTTTAATCGATTATAGAAGAGCTGCATGATTAAATTATTTGATCCCCTTTCATGTTAGCAGAGAGACGTTCATTTATAGGTAAAATGGCGCTTTTCCACTACACAGTTCCAGCATGACTTGACACGCCTCAGCTCGACTCGACTCGGCTCGGTTCCAGGAACGACCTTTTCCATTACAAAGAAGTACCTACTCAACGTGGGCGGGGTCGTCATAGCAACGCTCCGCGAAACTGCCGTGACTTCGTTTTTTTATGTGACACAAACACATAAACAATGGAGGACATGGAGGTGATGGTGTACTTGCTGCTGTATGTGGCTTTCTGTCACACACAAAGCAACTAAATTGAGCCGTATGGCTGTAACACTGTTGCCGGTATTTAAAAATGGCGGGTTTGATTCTTGTGTGGGACGGCTCATGACTCTTCCAGCGACAACTCTTCTGACCAATCAGAGGCCGGCAGTCTGATGACGTCACATTTAGTATCGGCTCGGCTCGCTTGGAACCTCAGCAGAGCAGGTACTAAAAAAGTAGCAGGTACCAGGTACTATCCCTAGTGGAAACGCAAAAAAAACCGTGTCGACTCGAGTCGTGCTGGAACTGTGTAGTGGAAAAACGCCATTTCATGTTAGCAGAGAGCTAACTGGAGATTTGTGTGAACTCGTTTGCCAAAGATGTTCATTTATAGGTGAAAGTTTCCCACTGCAGGATTAATAATAGCTTTTATCCTTTAATGTCAGTTGCTCGGGCAGCGTTACTTTTTCATCATCTGGTTATATTTACATTTATCTCCCAACATGAAGGTCTAACTTTTGTTTCAAAGCCTTTTTCCTCCACTGTCTGGAATAAAATACTGGCTGCAAAATGCTAAAGCCATTTCAAAGACGTTTGGATCATTAAATTTGAGTCCTGGGAGCTACAGTTTTATAAGCAAACACAATATGACATCCATCAAATGAAAGAATCGAGTCATTAAACCAAATTATAATGATTATTTTAAAATGTAGCTGAAAGTAGTAGCTAAAAAAAGGATCGCTCAAGGTTTTTAAGGACAAAATGACTCAAATTGGACAATTTCTATTCGAACTCTGAACTGCTTTGGAAATGGTGTTTTTCCTGTTTTCATCACATTTCTGAATTGTAAATCGGACATCTGTCACCCTTTTCTTCTTGTCAAATTGTCTCTTTGCATGCTTGCCTGCAGAGTGTTGTTGTAAAAGTGGATTTAAGCAGGTGCTGGGTGCAGTTTCCGCTTTAAACTCCATCGATTTATTGTGGGTTTTTTCTCTGTAGCTGGCTCTATGTGGGGGCAGCAGGGCATTCAGGTCATGCTGCTGGCGCTGCTGCACAGTTTGTCTATAAATGGAGAAGGTGAAGCTTCTCCACAGTAGTAGCAGTTTCCCAAGTTTCCAGCAGCTCATAATGAGTGCAGACCAGTGTTGAGGTATAAGCCCTTAAAACTCACAGCAATTCTGGATAATCAGATTGTGGCATACACACATACACACACATACACACACACACACACACACACACACATCTACGCTGCTGCAGCTAACAGACAGAATCTCGTTGCTTACGGCTTTTGTCACTTCAGTAAAAGCTTCACTTCACCCTCCTGCACACACACAGAGTCAGCAGCTAACAGCTAATAGGACATGGCTGCAGCTGGAGGCGGCCTGGTGAATCGTTCCAAATCATTCCTGTGAACTCAACGTCTCTTACTCAGCTCTCAGTCATGCTGTACGGAGCCTCTTTCTTCCTCTCTGCCACCCTATTCTCTCGCTCGCTTCCAGCCCTCCCCCGGTCGGCTTGCTTCCTGTCAGACTGTGTCTGTCAGGGAGGTTCGGGTTGCCCCTGGAGATGGGCAGACCGAGTCATTCGAGGTGGCGCGATGTGGGACTGGTGGGCCGGTGTGATGGAGGAGCTGCTGAGGAACAAAAAAAAACCAAACAGGGTAACTGTTGGTAGCGTTGGTTGTTGCTGTGAGAAAAGCACAAGAGGGAACAGCAACAGGGGAGGAAGTGATGTCAGGTTGATCCAACGATGGCGCAGCAAGTGGTTTTAAAGCCCATTCTCAAATCTGGAAGGAAGAAGGAAAGGCAGGCGAAGGGGAGGGTGTGTGTGTGTGTGTGTGTGTGTGTGTGTGTGTGTGTGTGTATGTGTGATGGACTTAAATTGTGACTAGGTTTCTTTGGATTTTTGATTTTGAATCCTGAGCAAAGTTTAGCTTTCAAATCTGTTATAATAAACTAAACTTATCTAATATATTACACCTCATTTTTGCTAAAGGAGTTAAAATGTGAAAATAAACGTATGAATAACTTCACACATTCTTTTTTTGTGGACCCAGCATCAAATTTCTGCTTTTAATCCATTTTGAGAGAATATATTAGAGGATTTTAGCAAAAATGTCTAAGTGGTGTAACCATAAAAACTTTGTACCAAATAATTCAACTAGCTTAAAAACAGTAAATAGTCAATAAAACAGCATATCAACTAGTTTGGCATGATCTTACATTATAACTTTTATATTAAATAAAGCTAATGGAATACTATTGTTCTAAATATTACATTTCATCTGGAGACCTTTATCTTTCTTTCTTTCTTTCTTTCTTCCTTTCTTTCTTTCTTTCTTTCTCTCCTCTAACTTCTTATTCTTTCTTTTTCCTCTTCTTCCTTCCTTCCTTCCTTTCTTTCTTTAATCCTACTTCTTGTTCTTTCTTTCTCTCCTTAGTCCTGTCTCTTTTCTTTCTTTCTTTCTTTCTTTCTTTCTAGGTTGATAAAATATTTAATATTTATCATTCTTTTGTGGTTACACCATTTGACGTTTTCAGGAGCGTTCAGTCTTACTTTTGGTAAAAAATGGTGCAAATGTCATTTAAATGATATAAAACCAACAAAAATACTAAATGTACATTTTAACAAACCTGATGCTGCTTTATAAACTATTTTAACTATTTAACATATTTTTGAATTGCTCACCTTACCAACCCTTATTTGTTATCCATCTAAATGTCCTCGTGTTACAGATTGATGATGCTACAATTAACAATTACAAATTCACCTCTATTAGAAGCAAGAAGGATTCAGTCGTAACAAATATTAATATATGGACAAAGTAACTGCTGGAAGCTACTCGTCTAAAACCATAGACTGTATAAAAGAAATGGACCTAACATCCGTGACGTCATCCATTGGTTTGTGGACTGCTGCTCGGAAGCCAATAGTTTCGAATCTAGGCAGCGCCAGCTTGAAAATTTCAGGTGCATGCTGGGAAAAATAAAAACACGGATTCTACTTATATGGACATGAGGCGGGGCCATGGACGGAGTGGGGCGGTTGCTATGGATCTCGAGGACATTGGTCAATCAACCTGTCAATCAGGACGTAGCCACGCCCTAATGCATACCCTGCTTTATCGTCACATATAAAATCAGGGAGGCCAAAATGTCCCAAATGAACATCATACTGCATTGAAGAAGGCTTTAAACTAGCGATTGAGACCATAAACACATTTTGAAAACGTTTACTGAGGTTAGAAATCAAGTTGAAGTTGGTGAATTCTCCATTGACTTGTATAGAGATGGTCTCCCCCCGGTGGCCTTTTGATAGAATGCAGCTCTAAGTTATTTCCGCGTTGACTTCATTTCAGAGGACCAGAACTCCTCGCCTGTCTAATTCCTGAAAATATAATCAGAAATTATGAAAAACAACCTGGTGAATTCAGTAAAATGGGACTCTAACACTGCCGATACTCAGTTGCTCTTAATTGAGACTAATTAGCATAACCAGCAGTCAGAGCCAACAAGTAATGGACAGTGTGCACGATTTTATACACTTATTTATTTATTTGTTAAATTTCCACTACATTTGGACAGAAACAAAGCTTATAATGAACTTTCACTCTCAAGTCGACCAAGTATAGTGTAGTATTGTATAGTAGGCCTATAATATAATATAATATAGTATAGTAGGCCTATAGTATAAGATAGTATAGTATAATATAGTATGAATAACTAAACTTGCCACAGAAGCAGTAGATTATAAATTCTTCAGGGTGAATTGTCTCATTATGTTTAAATGTTAGCGTATGTGTGATCTACAGGAGCACCAACGTTCTCCTCTTACACTCCGGATAAAGTGACAAATGGGCCAAACTCTCACAAAGCTGGTGCAGTCCTTTAAGAATGTAGTTCACCCTCTTCCTCCTCCTCCTCCTCCTCCTCCTCCTCCAGCCTTGAATGACCTTTCCTGGCAAACTGAGCGGTCAAACGTCCTCTCTCTCTATCCCTCTCACTCTCTCTCTCTCCCCCCCCCCCCCCCTCTTGGCCTCCACTGCCTTTCCCTGAAGGTGAAGTCATTTACTATTCAGCCACTTGTGATGCCTGTGTTTGCTCTTGTGATGTTGCCTGGGATGCGTCCTCTGCCTCCCGAGAGGAAAACCAATGCTCTCTCTCTCTCTCTCTCTCTCTCTCTCTCTCTCTCTCTCTCTCTCTCTCTCTCTCTCTCTCTCTCTCTCTCATGGTGTGTGTGTGTGTGTGTGTGTGTGTGTTGGAGAAAGAGAATATAGTGATGTATGTTTGAAATAAATAATCAAACATTGGTAGAAAATTGTCAAAATGATGCAAAAAATTCAAACTGTGTCCATTTCCAAATTGAAACCAGAATGAAAGGAAGCTGTCATTTTAGTTTATTCTACATTTTCAAAATAATATGCAGGTGAACACTTGATTATAATTAAAGTTTGCTACCAGTATTAAAGTAATCTAAGTCTACACAGGTGAATTTTTCATTTTTTTGTCCACCAGTTAGACAATCACATTTTTTCCTTTTTTTGTGATTCCCGCCCACCGCTTTTATTTTGTAGTAATTGTAGGAAGAGATGGCAGGAAATGAGGGAGGAGAGAGGAGGTACTACTACTACTACTACTACTACTACTACTACTATAATACTACCACTACTGCTAGTACTACTACTACTAATACTACTACTACTATTATAATACTACTACTACTGCTAGTACTACTACTACTATAATACTACTACTACTGCTAGTACTACTACTACTAATACTACTACTACTACTATAATACTACTACTACTGCTAGTACTACTACTAGTACTACGTACTAGTACTATAATACTACTAGTACTACGTACTAGTACTATAATACTACTACTACTACTACTACTACTACTACTACTACTACTATTACTGCTTGTAGTACTACTACTACTATAATACTATTACTACTGTTAGTACTACTACCACTACTATTACTGCTTGTACTACTACTGCTACTACTATACTAATACTAATACTACTACTACTACTAATACTACTAATACTACTACTAATAGTAATACTACCACTACTATTACTACTACTACTACTAACTATAATAAACTATATAAAGAATGGCTGTCCACTGCTCCTAGTACTTAGGATGGGTTCAATGCAGAGACTGAATTTCACTGTACAATATACAAATAAAGCAACTTGCCCTAAAAACAAGTATTAAACCCACTGACACTAGACTGATGAGGTAGATGAATATGAATACTACGAGTTGTTGCTGCTGTATGAACATCAGAGCAGAATTAGGAATAAAACACATAAAACATAGTTGCTGAATTAATCCAAAATCAATTCCTAGTCTGAAAGTGACCTTACTTTATTTAGCTTCAGCTCACTGTCAGCAGAGTACACTCCTGAATTTTAAGCTCATTGATCGTATTTGACTTCTTTCCCACTTTCTTTTGTCTTGTACATTTTGACTTTTTTATCACAGTTGGAGATTAAATTTCATGTCTACTAAAAACCTGAAGTGCGCCGACTGTCCCATCAAGTTCCCATCCAAATGTAGAGAAAGTTTTTAAGCCACACCAACCATTCACACATGCAGTAACCACACCTCTACCTACGAAGGCTGAGCTATGAAAATAAGAGACAGGACTGAACCATTTCATGTAATAAAGGGGGGGTTATGGGCAATACAAGTTTTGGATGGTTCACTTGTTTGCCAGAAACAAAAAAAATAAAGTGAGTACATTCAGCACACACTACTACTACTACGGTGTACAGTTAGCCAGTTAGCCAAGTTAGCCGCCAAGCAAGCAGCCGAGCTAGCAGCCGAGTTAGCCGCCGAGCTAGCAGCCAAGTTAGCCGCCAAGCTAGCAGCCGAGTTAGCCGCCAAGCTAGCCGCTGAGTTAGCTGCCGAGTTAGCCACTGAGGTAGTAGCAGAGGTAGTAGCAGAAAGCTCTCAGACGTAGCTTCCATGTTCCATGAGGTGGTGACTTTGATTGACAGGTGACACTTGGTAGGGGGCGGGGCTTCAGCGGACTCGGAGGCCACGCCCACAGCGTTTGGGAGCAGAGAAAGAGTTTTACACAACTTTGATGCCTAATTTCATATATTTGGTGATTTTTTAATCATTCAAATTTGGCAGGGTGGTTAACAACACACTTTTCTGTGGTATGTCAAACTCAGAACACATATTTATTCTTACTTTACACAGACTTTAATGATTATAAACTTTTTACCCCCTTACAGCCTCCCTGGTTTCATGTATTCATTTGACCATCACATATTGTTCAGGGTCCCAATCCACCCATTTTTATATTTGAGAGATGTAACTCTTCCTAATGTGACCCAGAATATACAAAAAAAGCCACATTTATTCAAAAATTCAAAGATTTAATACAATTAATGTTTTTTGTCTCCATAAACAAAGTGTAAAAAGCCCCAGAATACTCTCTCTGCTCTCTGAAAGCTTCATTAAGGATTAATCTTGTTGTTTATCTGTGACTGGTAGAGACTAATTATACAGGGATACTGTGGATGCTCTGATCAGCATGTTTTAGTCTCCTCAGTAAGCTTAAAAACAGGTGGATGGAAACACATAAACAAACAAGACTTTTATTAACCCTCCTGTCGTCTTCCCTGGTCAAATTGACCCCATCTGTTTTCACTGTTCCTTCTTTCCTTCTTTCCTCTTTCTTTAATTTTTCCTTTGTTCTTCCCCTCCTTCCGTCTTTCTTTGCTCCCTCCTCCTTCCATACTTCTTTCCTTCCTTCCTTCCTCCCTTCCTCCTTTCCTTTCTTTCTTTCCTTACTTCCTTCCTCTCTCTCTCCTTACTTCTTTCCTTCCTTCCTTCCCTCTCTCCTTCCCTCCTTACTCCTTTCCTTCCTTCCTTCTTTCCTCCCTTCCTCATCCCTTCCTCCAATTAGAAATAAGAAACAAAGGCGTGAATGAGATTTTAACTTCTTTTTTTATTTTCTTTTAATACAAACCTGCATTAAATGTCTTGTTTCTTATATAAATCTTGATGCAGTGTGCTAATGGTTCTCAGGAAGGTAAATAAATATATTTTCCTTTGATTGTTTTGCATTTTCACATTTAAATCTTTTATATATGAGTGTTTAAAAGTCTGCAGCTCGGCCAGCTTCTCTTCGTCCTGAGAGGTATTTCCATCTTCAAAGCTTTCACTGTGGAACGACAGAGCCAAATCTAAGCATTGGAGGGCGGGGGAAAAAAACATTGAGTGATTATTTATTAATCCTGTTTTGATTAGAAATGTCTCTCAGCTGAGACCCACAGAGCAAACTTTAATTTCCTACATCGCTGCAAGTTTAATACTCCTTTCAGTCAGAGGGAAATATACCTGCTGATATAACTGTCATGTCCACATATACTCTCAGATGAGGCAGGCTTCCTCTCTCTCTTCCTCTTCTTCCTCTTCTTCCTCTCTGCTCTCCACAGGCTCCTTGTAAAGAAAGAGCTCGTATAAAAGATTAAAGAGTCTGGATCGGCCATTTAGACTCGTTTAGTCTAATTTACTCCCTTTCGTGTGAGCTGCGTGTTATTTCAAGCCTGCAGGTGAAGAGTCTCGCCTCGTTTATTAAGGAACAAATGAAGTGTTAGAGGATAAACTTCACAAACAGTCTTCTAGTCTTTTTTATATTCTAGACATCCAGATAATCATTTATTCACTTTCTGCTTCTCGCACAGAAAAATGCAGATTCATTAAGCAACGCTGAGACATGCAGGACTGGAAATAAGACAGTCTGCTCTTTTGGGATCGCAGAGGGAAATATGATGTTCTGTATTAACCCTCCTGTTGTCCTCGAGTCAAGGAAGGAAAGGAGGGAGGAAGGAAGGAAGGAGGGAGGGAGGGAGGAAGAAGGAAGAAGGAAGGAAAGGAGGGAAAGGAGGGAAGGAAAAGGGGGAGGAAGGAAAAAGGAAGGAAAGGAGGGAGGGAGGAAGAAGGGAGGAGGGAGGAAGGAAAGGAAGAAGGGAAGGAAGAAGGAAGGCAGGAAGAAGGAAGGAAAGGAGGAAGGAAAGGAGGGAGGAAGGAAGAAGGAAGGAAAGGAGGAAGGAAGGGGGGAGGGAGGAAAGGAGGGAGGAAGGAGGAAGGAAGGAGGAAGAAAAGGAGGGAGGAAAGAAAGAGAGAAGGAGGTAAGGAAGGAAAGAAGGAAGGAAGGGAGGAAAGAAGGAACAAGTCAAAACAAACGGGGTCAGGCACGGACTGGTAATTAGGCAGATTGCCAGAACGGCCGCGCAGAGGTCTAGACCGGTCGAGCACGCCAAACAGATCACAGCGGCCCCTAGTGGCACTGACGCGGCCCACTCTCTCTTGCAATGCTGAACAAGTTCCCACCGCGCTTCTAGGCTTCATATCTTTTATGATTTTGCATGCAGTAATTCACACTGTAGACCTGATTGGTATTTATACCACACATACCTGTATACATCATAGTCATGGTGTATTTCAAGTTTTACATCAGCCTGCTTTACTTTTGAAGGGAAATTTCTTGTTAGGATTTTAAAAAATGTTCATGGTTTGAAATAAAATAAATCTACTGGTATTTTGTATTTGATTGTTTGAGAAAATTAAAATGAAGCAATGCCTTCTGGGAATTTCATGGCAGTGTAGTAAATCGCGTAAAAAAGTAAAATAGTGTAGTAAATCGCGTCTGCGCATTTGTGTGTTGGAAGTTGGACTATTGGTGGTCAAGTCATTCAGTAGATTGGTTGTGGTGGTGATTATACGATTAACTGGTTAGAAAAAATGAATAGAGGCACTAAGCGACAGAAAGGGGGAGCGGAGAAAAAGAGAGACAAGATCAAGAAAGCGCTGCTGTTTGAGGGTGAAAAATGCGCCAAATTGGATTCATTTTTTTGTTGCGGAAAAGAGCAGGCTCCTTCGCAATTTGTTAACTGCATGACGGTAAGACATATGTTTTTATTATGGAGCGGCTGGCTCTAACAATCTATTCATAATGGTTTATTTGTGCATTGATATGACAATTTTCTTATGCAGTTGTTGAAAGTATAGGAGTTTATCTGCACCATCATTGGGGCTATCAAAAATGCTTCTCTTTCCGTGCGTTGGGTCTGCATCTGCGAGTTGGGCCGCTTGTGGGTGCAAATGCCAGGGCCGTTTTTTTATCCCAGTCCGTCACTGGACGGGGTCAATTTGACCCGGGAGGACGACACAAGGGTTAAAATAGTGCAAGGGTGACTCAGACAGGAGCTTTTTACATCTTTATATACATGCAGGAGTGTTTTTCAGTAGTAATATATTCACATAACATTGGATGGAAATGCACTTGATTTATCATTATTAAGCCTTCACCACTGATTACCTGCTGCTCCTTTTCAATATAGTTTTAATGCATTGTATCTGGATGTGATATGATGTGCTTTAATATTATTATTATTATTTGCAAATTTCTGCCTTTTGCATGCAAAAAAAATAGACATTAAAGTGTATTTTATTCTCTGCTACTCTCAAGGATCACCAACATTAAAATACAGGTTTGTTCTCCGGTAATGGTCAGAAGCTCAGATTTTAACTACTACAGTAACTAAATACAAAGAAATAATGCTGATAATGATCTTTTATGATGGAAATGCTTCACAATGTGTGTATACCAGGCCTTCCTCACATTTGTCAGACTTAAAGCAACACAGATCATTAGTTTTAGGGTGAAAACTGTCTTAAAGCAGCAGTCAGGTGTCCACATGAGCAGTGAAAGAGTTTATTTTTCCTCTCTATAATCATTCCTCCTGTTCTTCATACTGATATTAAACCTTCTAATGTGCTTCAATGTAAAGTGATGGAGACTAAATCCACAGTGTTTCCACTCAGTCATTTAAAAGTAGATGATCAACTTCTATTGAGCTTCATCAGTCTGAGTTATTATATCAAGAGATATCTGAGTACTCTATGTAGTAGTAGTAGTACTCTATGTAGTAGTAGTAGTACTCTATGTAGTATTAGTAGTATTTCCAGTGTTTTTAGCATCATATCTCCTCTTAGTGTTTCCTGTTTCTCTGTGGTGTAGTATATATAGTATATATAGTATATATGGTATATATAGTATATATATGTTGAGCTGTGGTGGAAGTATAGTAACAAAAAGACTTTGCTACTAAAAACACTGTAACGTTGAAACATAGAAGATGAAGATTTGACTCATTTGGACGCTGAAGCTTCATATTAGCTTCACATCAACTTTTAAATCCATGTTTCCACAGAAGGAGGACTGTGGATTTAGTCCTCCATCACTTCCATTGTAAACATGATGAAGGATCTAATGGTCAGTATGAACAGGAGGAATCATCACACACACATAAACACACTTCATGTTATATTTAAGCTCCTGACTGAAGAGAGACTTGACTAATTGTCTCCTACAAGTGGCTCGTTGGTCTAGGGGTATGATTCTCGCTTCGGGTGCGAGAGGTCCCGGGTTCAACTCCCGGACGAGCCCTTACTTTGATTACAAGACAATAAACATTACTGTTAAATCTACAGTCATGATGATAAAGAAAAGAGGATGTTACAAGACGAATAAAACAGAGTGCTTGTAGGACTTGGAGTCAGACTGAATGCACAGAGCTCTTTGACGGTCACTGAAATTACTGATGGTAGCACTTTATATGATTTCATTTTGTTGATATTCTGTTTGTCCTTTTTTTAATGTTGCTCCTCCTCGTGCCTTTAAATTGCCCCTCGGGGACAAATAAAGTGTTTTGAATTGAATTGAGACAGGAAACACTGATTAATGAAGAACTTACTAATTATAATGAAGGGATCTAATGGCTTGTTTAACCCTCCTGTTGTCCTTGAGTCAAGGAAGGGAGGAAGGAAAGGAAGTAAGGTAGGAGGGAGGGAGAAAGGAAAAGAGAAGGGCAGGAAAGAAGGAGGGAGAACGATGGAAGGAAAGGAGGGAGGAAGGAAGGAAGCGAGGAAGGAAGGGAGGAAAGGAAAGGAATGGAAAGGAAAGGAAAGGAAAGGAAAGGAAAGGAAAGGAAAGGAAGGGAGGAAGATGGAAAGAAAGGAGGGAGGAAGGGAGGAAAGGAAGGAAGGAAGGAAGGAAGGAGGGAGGGAGAAAGGAAAAGAGGAAGGAAGGAGGGAGAAAGGAAAGGAAGGAAGATGGAAGGAAAGGAAAGGAGGGAGGAAGGAAGGAATGGAGGAAGGAAAGGAAAGGAAGGATGGAAGGAAGGAAGGAGGGAGGGAGGGAGGAACAGTCAAAACAGACAGAGGTTAAGAAAGACTTTAAAAATTGTCAAAGCGTCCTTTAAGATAAAGGTTAATGACGGGGTAAATCCTGAGGAAGTCAGTCAGTATGATGACAGACAGAGAGTGTGTGTGTGTCTGTGTGTCTTTGTGTGTCTGTGTGTGTGTGTGTCTGTGTGTATATCTGTCTCTGTGTGTGTCTGTCTGTCTGTCTGCTGTCTGTGTGTGTGTGTGTGTGTGTGTGTGTGTGTGTGTGTGTGTGTGTGTGTGTGTGTGTGTGTGTGTGTGTGTGTGTGTGTGTGTCCTTGGAGCTGATGTGAGTCAGACTTCAGGAGCTGTGTGAGCTGAATCCTGATTCCTTTAAAAACTCCCTGGAGGCTCGGACCATAATCACTTCCTCTTTTCTCTTTTGATATCCTGTCTTTTCTTTCTTATATTGTAATCCTGTTTCCTCCTGCAGTCCCTTTTCTTTTCTGTTCTCTCCTCCTCACACCTGCTAACAAACATGCTCACTAAACAGCTCAAACTATTATTATTAGAAGGCTTTGATCCGACCGAGAGGAACATTAATAATCACCAGAAAGTAGCGTGAGGCAGCTGTGAAGAAGGGAAGGAAAGAAGGAAGGAGGAAAGAAGGAAGGGAGGAAGATGGAAGGAAGGAAGGAGGGAGAAAGGAAAACAGGAAGGAAAAGAGGAAGGAAGGAAGGCGGGAGAGAGGGAAGGAGGGAGGGAGAAAGGAAAAAAGGAAGGAAGGAAGGCAGCTGTGAACAGTGAGAGCTCTAAATGACACATAAATGACAACAATCAGATAAATGTTTGAAATGAAACGCTGTTGAAAAGTGTGATGAGGACAGCTGTGTTGATTAATAGCTCTGAGCGTTGAGTCTATATTTAGGCTTTTTTTTCTTTTCTTGACTCCTTTATGAGCATCTGAATTCACTTCTTCAGTCAGAAATGAATCATGGAGGATCTTCTTTTGTTCTGTATTTTGCTTTAGCCTGCTAAATCTGGAGCACTAGAAAAGACATTTTTTTGGGGTATGTGCCTTTATTATTAGACAGTTAGTGGAAAAGAGGCTGACAGGAAACTATTATTTGCATTATTACAGCAGCATGTGGACTATAAAAATAGAAGAGCAAGAATAAAGAACAATAAATAAGCATGAAAAACAATAACAATAATAGTAGAGTATATAATAAAAGATAATAATAATAATAATTGTGACATTATTTACATTTACATACAACATCAACTTTATTTATATCGCATTTTAAAACAACCACAGCTGAAACAAAGTGCTGTACATAAATATATAAAACAACACAGGAACATAAAACAATTAACAGGAAATAAATACTAAAATAATTGATTATTGTTATTAAAACAAATTAAGAACAATAAAACAATAATTAAAAAAACAAACCAAGCAGAGTCTCATGCACGGTTGAAAGGAATAAAAATGGGTTTTAAGACGGTAACACTAATACTGAGTGGTAATATACCAGAGATAATATATATATAAATGAGCAATTTCAACATTATGTCATTTTGCTTTCTGATTATTTTGACAATATTTTGCATAATTTTCAATATATGAATGTTTTAAATAAATGATCACAATAGATATTAATACACACACACACATATATATATATATATATATTAAAGATATATGTATGTATGTGAGTTGTGTTCATGCTCAGAGAAACTGGAACTACTTTTCTGACACAGTGATGGAGACAGATTTGGTGAAGCAGGTAGAAAACATCTGTAACTGGTGTATTTGGGCTGGAGGCTGAAGCAGGTCTGAGGAGATGAAAAGAGACAGGAAACAGTTTTAGGCAAAGAGGGAAAACAGACAACAACAAGCTGGCAGGATAAATGCAGGTGAAGTGGCTCAAAGTGTAGAAACAGAGTGAAGCAGCGCTGAGTGTTTAAAGAGGAGCTGATGAATGAGATGAGAAGCAGCTGCTGCTCTGACTGGAGCACACCTGTCTCCTCACACACACACATGCACACGCATACACACACACACACACACACACATGCGCACACACACAGACACACAGACAGACACACACAGACACATACATGCACATGCACATACACACACACACACACTAACACACACACAGACACATACACACACAGACACATACACACACACACACACATGCATGCACGCACAGAGACATACACACACATACACGCACAGACACATGCATACACACACACACACACACAGACAGACACATGTATGCTCGCACACACACACACACACATACAGTCCTTTTAAAAATAGAAACATTAAATAAGATTCGTGTCACATCTTCACTGATTGAAGCGGCCTTCAGTCATAAGAGGTGAGGTCATGTTTTTTGACTTTGGAAGTCAAGCACACAATATGTTTTGTCATGGCAACACTGTTGCTAGGCAGCTGCTGACAAATATAGCTTCTTCTTTGTTCTCTTTTCAATCATTTTGAACAGTTGTGTGTTATTATTGTCCAATGTCAGTTTTTTAGAAAGAAGAAACTAGAAATTTTAGGTACTTTTGCCTTTCTTGAATATTTCCAATTTCATTTTTTTGCCTCTTATAGTTAATACTTACTTTACAATTAAGATTTTACATAAATTTAAGTACTTCAATATTCTCACTGTTGTTCAAATTGTCTTTTAAAAGATTTCTTACACACTTTGAGCTGTATTAGTGTTTGTAAGTTACTATATACATAAAGTTAATTTCTATAATATAACAATATATATATATAAAATTAACTCAACATTGATGAAATGAAGCTTATTTAAATGCATTTGTTAGTAATAAAAACAAACAATATAATACAATATAACACTCTAAAAGAAGCCAGGGTGCATAATGAGTAGTTTTACTTTTGATACTTTAAGTATATTTCACTGATAATACTTATGTTCTTTTACTTTTACTACAACATTTTTAATTGCGGGCTTTTACTTATAATTGAGTCAAACTGAGCAATTAAGCATTGCTACTTTAACATAAGGATCTGAATATTTCTTCCATCATTGTCTAATACTGTAATAACCTAAACTTAATGTCTGTGTAAAGTAAGAATGAATATGTGTTCTGAGTTTGACATACCACAGAAAAGTGTGTTGTTAACCACCCTGCCAAATCTGAATGATTAAAAAAAATTGCCAAATATATGAAATTAGGCTTCAAAGTTAGTGTAAAACTAAGCCTCTTTCTCTGCTACCAAACACTGTGGGCGTGGCCTCCGAATCAGCTGAAACCCCGCCCCCTACCAAGTTCACCTGTCAATCAAAGTCACTACCTCCACCAGAAACATGGACGCTACATCTGAGAGCTTTCTGCTGCTAGCTCAGCTTTTAGCTCGGCGGCTAGCTTGGCTACTAGCTCGGCGGCTAACTCACCTAACTGGCTAACTGTAGACTGTAGTAGTAGTAGTAGTAGTGTGTGCTGAATGTATTTATACCTCTACAGCAGCAGGGGCGGGTTTATGCTAATCACTAAATCCTGAACACAGAAATGTTGAAACACAGTTTGTGAAGCCTAGCTCCACAATTCAAATATAAATGGTTGAAATGCTTTTTACACTTTTTTTAGAAATACATTTATGACCTATTTAATGTGTTTAGAAGAAAATGTCTGAATTCACTTTACACAGTCTTTAATAGCAATAACATGACTTTTTGGTGACTCTGATGATGTTTTGATGTAATTGTAAATGTATGCTGTGAAATCAAACTGTTGCTCTGACACTGCAGCCCAAATACTCTCATCATCTCAAAGTTAACCCCCCCTTCCTGTCTTCTTCCCACAGACTGGATGTTCCTCTTCCTGTGCTGCTGTGTGCCATCTGTCTCCTCGTCCTCCCATCGTCCTCTACCCCCAACCACGAGTCAGGTATGCACCCTTCCCTCTCCACCCCCCCCCCCCCACCCCCTCGTCACTTCTACTGCTCCCATCCAACACTGACACACACGTCTCCATTAAATCATACGTGACCTCTGACTTCTAAGAGCAGCGGGCCGCTCTTTAATCATCTCTTGTTGTTCATTGTTTTTGCTGACGTGCAGCATAAAAAACATTTTCAAGGGTATCTGAGGAAGTAACCTATATGAGTATTATGAGTGATGTAGTTTAAGTATTACAGTAAAAGTACTGCAGTATTATGACCGATGTAGTATGCAGTATTACAGTAAAAGTACTTCAGTATTATGAGTAATGTAGTATGCAGTATTATGGTAAAAGTACTGCAGTATTATGATTGATGTAGTATGCAGTATTACAGTAAAAGTACTGCAGTATTATAGTGACGTAGTATGCAGTATTACAGTAAAAGTACTGCAGTATTATGAATGATGTAGTATGCAGTATTACAGTAAAAGTACTGCAGTATTATGAGTGATGTAGTATGCAGTATTACAGGAAATGTACTGCAGTATTATCAGTGATGTAGTATGCAGTATTACAGTAAAAGTACTGCAGTATTATAGTGACGTAGTATGCAGTATTACAGTAAAAGTACTGCAGTATTATGAGTGATGTAGTCTGCAGTATTACAGTAAAAGTATTGCAGTATTATGAGTTATGTAGTATGCAGTATTACAGTAAAAGTATTGCAGTATTATGAGTGATGTAGTATGCAGTATTACAGTAAAAGTACTGCAGTATTATGAGTGTTTTAGTTTGGACAGAGTCAGGCTAACGTTTCCCTCTGCTTCTAGTCTTTGTGCTAAGCTAGGCTAACGGTCTCCAGCACATGACTCTCGACAAGAAATTGTATAAACATATTTATCACAACATCACCTATTACATTAAAACAGGGGTGTCAAACATGCGGCCTGCGGGCCAGATACGGCCCACTGAGGGGTGCGATACGGCCCACTTGCCATCCTGTGTTCTTTTCTTTCCTTCCATTTGTCCTTCCTTCCTGCCTTCCTTTTTTTCTTCCTTTTTTCCTTCCTTCCTTCCTTCCTTCCTTCCTTCCATTTGTCTTTCCTCCCTTCTTTTTTAATCTTTCTTCATTCCTTCCTTCTGTCCTTACTTCCATCTGTCCTTCCTCCCTTCCCTTTTTCCTTTCTTCGTTCCTTCCTTCCTTTCCTCCTTCTGTCCTTCCTTCTTTCCTTCTTTCCCTTCCGTCTGTCTGTCCGTCCTTCACTGTCTCTCTTTCCTACCTCTCTTCCCTCCTTCCTGTCTTTCCTTCCTTTGCTTCTTCCTTCCTTCCTTCCTTCTTTTTAATCATCCGGCCCTTAAATGAAAACGAGTTACATTATAGTCTTGTTTCTCTCCTCAGATGATTCGAAGCTTCTCCACGTGACGATCCCCTCCTCTCCGCCTGTGGACGCGGTGCTCGGCGGTAACCTGACGTTACCCTGCCTCGTGTCTCTGGCTCACCCTCCGCCGTCCCCCTCCACCAACGGACGCCACGCTGTGCTGTCTCTGCCCCGCATCAAATGGAGCGTACTGACTCAGGGCAAAGAGACGGAGATCCTGGTTGCCCGCGGCGACAGGGTGAGAGTCAGCGAGGCCTACAAGGACCGAGCGTCGCTGCTTAACTACGCCTATTCCCCCGCCGACCTCACGCTGCGGCTAGAGATTCTGAGGCAGAACGACACCGGCTTCTACCGCTGCGAGGTGCAGCAGGGCCTGGAGGACGCTGACGACGTGACCCAGGTTAAGGTCAAAGGTCAGAGACGATCACGTTTTTACACGTAGTAAGAAATGAAATAAAGCAGTGCAGCATATCTCATAATTTTACAACACGAGGGTTAATTCATTTTTAAGAAAAGTTAAAGTGATGTCAAACTAAGTCAAATACACAGCAGAAAAATGAAATCATGCAAAATGTGTTGCATTCAAACACACAACAACGTTTCAGTCACGAAGCTTCATCGAGCTTTATATCATAACATGAAATAACACTTTAAAATGTTTCATGTTGTCAACAGAAAGCAGACAGAAGTGAGTTCTGCTGTAACTATTGAGCCCATTTAAAAAAGAAAATGGCTAAAAGCAAAATACACACAAACACAGCAACGACTTTCACCAGAACTGTCTCTTTATATTTTCTAAAAGCAAACAAAATAGTCAAATGGCTCTGAGAGAACAGGCGTGAGAGTCAACACACACACACACACACACACACACACAGGTCAAACTAACTTTGTTATGGGTAAAATAAAAAAGTGTGCCTCATATTGGTGTATCTTTATGACGCACTCTCAACCCCCCCCCCCCCCCCCCCCCCCCACACACACACACACGCACCCAACCTCTGTGATGAATGGTTGCCTCATTCACTGCACACAGAGTAATACATTATGGATTCTCTGACTAAAGTCATTTGTGAGATAATATATCAGACGATGAATGTTGCTTTCAGTGTTTTGTATTAAATATAGACGGCAGAAGGAGAAGGATAACACTCAGATGCTGGGTGGGGGGGGGGGGGGGGGGGTAACGCTGTTTAACTGTATATAAAGTAGTGTAAACTAGCTTACTGTATATAAAGTAGTGTAAACTAGCTAACTGTATGTAAAGTAGTGTAAACTAGCTAACTATATAAAGTAGTGTAAACTAGCTAATTGTATATAAAGTAGCATAAGCTAGCTAACTGTATATAAAGTAGCGTAAGCTCGCTAACTGTATATAAAGTAGCGTAAACTAGCTAACTGTATATAAAGTAGCATAAGCTAGCTAACTGTATATAAAGTAGCGTAAACTAGCTTAATGTATATAAAGTAGTATAAACTAGCTAACTGTATATAAAGTAGTGTAAACTAGCTAACTGTATATAAAGTAGTATAAACTAGCTTACTGTATATAAAGTAGTATAAACTAGCTAACTGTATATAAAGTAGTATAAACTAGCTAACTGTATATAAAGTAGTGTAAACTAGCTAACTGTATATAAAGTAGTGTAAACTAGCTAACTGTATATAAAGTAGTATAAACTAGTTAACTGTATATTAAGTAGTATAAACTAGCTAACTGTATATAAAGTAGTATAAACTAGCTCCACCTCCACTCATAATACTGGTAGTAGTACTTTTAAGCTGGAGTTAAACACTTAAGTTAAATCAGTTGAACCAAAAACTTTTAAGCTTAATTGAGCAACCTGGTTTAGTAAATCACTAGACTGAAACTAATTAGTGATTAAAAAGAAGGGTTTAAAGCACAAATTTATGACTAGCTGGTTCAGCCAGATTAAAGCTGTGGTGAAGTCTAAGGCAGCTGGCAAAAATTAAACCAGTCCTTCAGAGACAGTAATCCAAGCCTTCGTGACCGCTCGACTGGATTACTGTAATGCACATATACTATATGGGGGTTAGCGGCTCCTCCATTGCTCGTCTTCAACTGGTACAAAATGCTGCTGTACGTCAGTAAGTACGAGCACATTTCACTTATTTTAGCTTCACTCCACTGGCTGCCTGTCCAGTTTAAGATTCAATTATTTTATTAGTTTTTAAAGCCTTGAATGGTCTTGCCCCACTTCACCTGTCTGAGCTGCTGAACCCCTACACTCCCAGCCGATGGCCTAAAGCTCGGCTTAAGCTCAGAGGGGATTGAGCGTTTGCCGTTAGACAGGCCTCCTCTCTGTCTCATTTTAAAACCCTTATTAAAACCAAACCTCTCTTTTCTTTGGCTTTTGACACCATGTAGAGTGTTGATTTAATGTGTATGCATGCATATTTTTATCTTGTGCAGGCAGTGGATTTTATTTATTTTATTTTATTTTATTGCTTTTATCTTTCTATTGTGTTCTTCATCTATTTATTGTGTTTTATCTTGTGCAGCAGTTTGGAAACCTTGTTTTTGTTCAAATCGTACAATATAAATAAATGGTGGTTAAAAAGAACTCAGGAAGGGTTTAACCCTCCTGTCGTCCTCCCGGGCCAAATTGACCACATCTCTCTTTTGATTGTTCCTTCTTTCCTTCCTTCCTACCTTCCTTCCTTCCTTCCTTCCTCCCTCTTTCTTTAATTTTTCTTCGTTCTTCCCCTCCTTCCCTCTTTCTTTGCTCACTTCCTTCCATCCTTCCTTGCTTCCTTACTTCCTTCCTCCCTTCCTTCTCTCCTTACTTCCTTCCTCTTTCCCTCCCTCCCTCCTTACTCCCTTCCTTCCTTCCTTCATCTGTTCTTCCTTCCTTTCTTCCTTCCTTCCTCTTTCCCTCCCTCCCTACTCCTTTCCTCTCTCCCTCCTTACTCCTTCCTTCCTTCCTTCCTTCTCTCCTTAATTCCTTCCTCTTTCCGTCCTTCCTTCCTTCTCTCCTTAATTCCTTCCTCTTTGCGTCCTTCCTTCCTTCCTCCTTTCCTCCCTCCTTACTCCTTCCTTTCCTTTCTTCCTTCCTTTCTTCCTTCCTCCCTTCTTTCCTCCCTCCCTCCCTTCTTACTCCTTCCTTCCTTCCTTTATTCCTTCCTTCCTTCCTTCCTCCTGTCCTTCCTTGACCTGAGGACAACAAATCCATCACAAACTTAGTGATGGATTTATGACTAAGTTCAACACAGTCTTGAACCTCACAGAAGTTTTGTTTGCACATTTTGAATTTGCAAAGTGCAAATCACAAAAAAGTGAATGTTAGAAGCAACTTTTATGCTTAAAAAAAGGAAAGAAAAACATAATAAAGGCTGATTTATAAAGAGATTGATGGAATAGACTTTGACTGTGTGGTATAATCTAATGCTTCTTATTATTCACATCATGATCCCACTAACTGTTTCATGGCCTTGTTTTCAGAAAGGTAGAGGCAGCTTCATTCAATAAAAACCAAAACACAAAAGCCATATTAAGTAGAAAGCAGCAGTGAAATGCCAAGATGTATCAAGAGTTATTGCTGTTTGATCAATAATATAATCTTCACCTTTTGAAACCTTCAAACTTTTGCAAAACTTTAACGGAGACATGATTTTTACTACTTTTGTTGCATAGGTCACCCTGCCTTTAATGTTGCTCTGCAGAATTATGACATAAAACACTCCACGCTCCGGTGTTTTCTAAAGCTCTTGTTGTGGGGTTTTTTACAGGAGTGGTGTTTCATTACCGCGATGCATCCAGCCGCTACGCCTTTGACTTTGAGCAAGCCAGAGAGGCCTGTGAGGAGATCGGGGCTCGTATCGCCTCTCCAGAGCAGCTGCTGGCCGCCTACCACAGCGGATACGAGCAGTGTGATGCAGGCTGGCTCTCAGATCACTCAGTCAGGTGACGTATCGCTCCAACACTCAAACAGGAAGTGGCCTCTTAGCTCTAAAAGTGTCCATGTGAGTTTAGGAGATAGTCCGACTCCGATCTTCAGTTTCCATTTGGCAACTAACCAAATAGTTAATCCTCTAGAGCAGGGGTGTCAAACATGAGGCCCGTGGGCCATAACAGGCCCACTGAGGGGGCCAATCCGGCCAATTTTTCTTCCTGTCTTCTTTCCTTCCCTCCTTTCTTCCTTTCATCCTTCCTTTCTCCCATCTTTCCTTCCTTCCTGTCCTCCCCTCCTTCCTTCCTTCCTTCCTTTCATGCATCTTTCATTCCTGTCTTCTTTTCTTTCCTTCCTTCATTCCATCCTTCCTTCCTTCCTGTTTTCTTTTTGTCCCTTCATTCCTTCCTTCCATTTGTCCTTCCTTCCTTCTATCCATCTTTCCTTCCTGTCTTCTTTTCCTTCCTTCCTTCCATCTGTCCTCCCTTCCTTCCTTCCTTCCTGTCTTCTTTTCCTTCCTTCCTTCCTTCCATCTGTCCTTCCTTCCTTTCTTCCCCTTCCATTTGTCCTTCCTTCCTTCTATCCATCTTTCCTTCCTGTCTTCTTTTCCTTCCTTGCATCTGTCCTCCCTTCCTTCCTTCCTTCCTTCCAGTACAGAGATACTAGATATGAAACCTCTCAACCAGCGAACATTTGATATTTGATATGCTCTCTAAATCTTCACATCAGAACACAGCGATTGTCGAGTAGCTGAAAGCCACCAGTCTGATCTCAAACCAAACATTCATCCCCCACTCTAACACTCACTCAGAGACGTGCTCGTACAAGTGTGATATTGGGAGTGCTTCCTTTACAGAAGAAGAGGTACTCAGTGCTTCAGTGCTTTGTGACATTTCCCTTCCACACAGATATCCCATTCAGATGCCAAGAGAGGGCTGTTTCGGGGACATGGACGGACTGCCAGGAGTGAGGAACTACGGACTGTTAGAGCCTGATGAGCTGTATGACGTCTACTGCTATGTGGAGAATATTGAGGGTAACACAGCCATAAAAAATTGTTTCTGGTTTTTTTTTAGGACTCAGCTCTCAAGGTGGAAAAAAAAGAAAGACAGAAAAGAAAGAGGCCTGTGGATGCAACTTAATAATACAACCTAGAGAGGACACCTAACCTAGAGTTTTAAGAATAATACCTGTTTTCATCTGAATGTATGTGTGTGTGTGTGTGTGTGTGTCTCTCTGTATGTCGCTATTAACATGTTCAAACACTTTTACTATATGAACTAAATTTCCATAGTTTAGCTGATGATATAATGTACAGTGTTTGTAGCGTGTTTCGTGTACTGAGCAGCATAAAACGGCTGCAAAAAGTCACTAAGTGAGGCACGCAGTTCTCCGGCCTCATGGCAGGGGGCGCTCCTGAACCCAGTGATTCTTATTACGACTCATTAGCTGCAGAATAAGTGACAGTAAGCGACAACTACAGTGAGCCAGTCGGCAAGTCATCCGTTTTTTTTCCCTTCTTGTCTGGCCTTTTTTCAGTATGGAGGATTACATAGCAAATCATAGCAAAATAGTTTTTTATATTAAATGTGTTTTTTTGTGTGCTACAGTTTGTATGTGTAAAGAAAGCTGATATGAGATTTTAAACATAACCTGTTAACTGCTGCCAACCAAATGGTGAATAAGCTACTCTGTAGGGTTCATATGTTTGTAAATCTGATTGTGATGAAGTCAGTGCCTCACCAGACATGAACCTCACCGCATGTCACTGGTCCCGAGGCATTTAAAGGGACGCACAGTTCCAGCTATATATTTATATTCTGTGTCTCTACTAGAATATATTTGCATGATTTCCAGTTAAAAACTCCTTATTTATCTTCTATTGGTCCTTTATGCAGCCACTCAGTTCAGCCTCTGTCTGATAACAGGCCGGTTTAGCTCCTGACTCTTTAAGCCCCTCCCTACTGATGAGCCCACTCTGTTCTGACTGATCAGCTTCGGAGACGACAGGAAGGAAGGGAGGAAGGAAAGGAAAGGAAAGGAAAGGAAAGGAAAGGAAAGGAAAGGACAGGAAGAAAGGAAGGAGGGAAGGAAAGAGGGAGGATGGAAGGAAAGGAGGGAGGAAGGAAGGGAGGAAAAGAAAGAAGGAAGGAGGGAGGGAGAAAGGAAAAGAGGAAGGGAGGAAGGAAGGAAATAAGGACAGAGGAAAGAAGGAAGGGAGGAAGGTAGGAGGGAGGAAAGACATAGAGAAGGAGGGAGGAAGGAAAGGAAGGAAGGAAGGAGGGAAGGAAAGATGGACGGAGGAAGGTAGGACAGAAGGAAGGAAGAAGGGATGGAGGAAGGAAAGAAGGAAGGGAGGAAAAAGAGACGAAGAAAAGAAAGAGAGAAGGAGGGAGGGAGGAAGGACAGATGGAAGGAAGTAAGGGAGGAAAGAAGGAACAGTCAAAACAGACGGGGTCCATTTGACCCGGGAGGATGACACAAAGGTTAAAACATGACACCTGTCTCCTTTCCTTGGTTACAGGTGAGGTGTTTCATGGCTCCGCCCCCCAGCGTTTCAACTTCTGGGAGGCCAAGGCCTACTGTCTGAGTCATGGGGCAGAGCTGGCCACCACCGCTCAGCTATACGCAGCCTGGAATGACGGACTGCACCACTGCAGCCCGGGTTGGCTGGCTGACGGCAGCGTGCGGTACCCCATCGTCACCCCTAGAGAGCGCTGTGGAGGCGGGGAACCTGGGGTCAGAACGGTCTATCAATACAGCAACCAGACGGGTTTCCCTGAGGCTCACACGCAACACGACGTCTACTGCTTCAGACGTAAGAAAAAGAAAGAGTCTTGGGCAGTTTTCGAAACCGCATACTACATACTACATACTACATACTACATACTTCTATACTACATACTACATACTTCTATACTACATACTACATACTTCTATACTACATACTGCAGTACATACTTTTATACTACATACTTCTATACTATATACTACATACTTCCATACAACACACTAAACGACCAGATAGTAAGCAGACTCTTTACACTGTAGTAAACTACACGATAACCCACAATGCATTTGGTTCCTACCCGAGCTGAAATCATCAGGCTGAAGCTGATTTCATTTTAGCTCTAACTCTGTAAATATACCACTTTATCCACATCCACTGTGGATTTAGATCCACAATGTGGCCCTAATTTGTCCAAATTTGTCCAAAATGTTGTTCCTGCAAATTCGGAGTTGGCTGTAGCGAGTAACACACTTCCTGTCATTTTCACAAAATAAAACACCCATTGCCTTTTATTATTAAGAAAACCATAACGATAGAATTTGTGCTTTTATTTTGAAAACAGAAAGCAACCATACCCTCGCTGTAGCTACCTGTGATGTTTGTATTTTGGGTTTTTTTCAGAAGTCACATTGCATCTTGGGTAATTTGAGTGTGAGTAGTCAGCTCTTGATGCATACTCTGCATTTCTGGAGAATCTAGTAAACCATCCAGGAACTTTTCACATCCTCTAAATCACATAATACACAGTTGAAACACACTACATACTTCAAATGACATCAGAGTTAGTACGAGTCGTAGGAAAGTATGCGGTTTCGAACAGACCCATAGTTTGTTTTCTGTATAGGGAGGACATAAACAATCGATCCAGTCCCATTCATATTATGACTAATATTTACCAATTCTCCTTTTAATTTCAGGTGACGACAGCCCCTACACTGAATCTCCCCAGGATTTTATTGCCACTGAACCAGAGGACATTGGCCAAGACATTGTTTTTGTAACTACTTCTGCACAGGACGAGGTCAGCATGAGTGGGGTAACCGCAAAAGGGGGCGAAGAAATCCTACTAGCCCAGACAGTCAGTCCAGTGAAGCAGGGCTTTGTGAAGGATGAGTTCCCAACACCGGGTTATGGCGAGAAGCTGCTGGTCACAGTCGACTTTCATCAGTCTGTCACTCCGCCGTCTCAGCAACAAGAGCACCTGTCCACCAAAGATGCCTGGGAACCTGTAGAGAAGGCCAGCTACCCTGAGTCCTATCAGCCAGCACCTGAAGAAAACCTGGATCCAGATCATGACGAGCTTCACATACAACCAACAATTTCTCCAGAGACTGATCACGTTTCCACAACTGATGGGACAACTGCAGAGACCGTAGAGCCCTCCACAGAACATCACATTACTGAGAGAAACCACGTGACTGAAAGCTTGGATATACCCGTTGTTAATGCAACATCTGGAGAAGTTGCAAATGAGATTCTCAACAGCTCTTCAGAGGCGCATCAGGAGACTGAGCTCCCGACTCCTGCTGTTGACTTGGAGCATGCCACTGAAACTGAGACGCTCCACCCAACCATCTCTTGCAATGTTTCAGGACAGCCTGAAGAGGTCAGCGCTGGTGTTGAGGTGATGCCAGTGATGACTACTTCAACCCACACTGAAGAACCAGATGTTGTGTACACCACTGTGTTGCCATCTTTTGACAACAGTACATCTGAGAGCCATCCAGTAGAAGAAGGGTCCGGAGTGGAGAGAGTAAATCCAGATGAGGAAACACAAAACCCAGTGACTCACATCATGGTTGCTATGGAAACCTCTTCTTCTGGACCGGTCTCTACGCCTGATGCTAGTAAGTATGGTACATTTTACAGTCGGGGCGTTACGGTGAGCCAGTTATTTGGCTTGGAGGCTGCAGCTGATGCTCTTATTGTTAACTACTGTTGGATGTTGGCATGCAGTTGTTTAGCATAAGCATATATAATCATAATTAACATGATTAATGTGTACACTTGACACTTGACCCCCAACTGATCCAAGATACTGACAGGCATTGACACCCATCCAACACTGAGATACCTGCAATCCTTTCTTGCTTCATTTCAGTTGCAGCAAATAGCTTTAAAAATGGTATAAATTAGGTCTGGGCGATATGAATGAAATAAAATATTGCGATACCTCGATATCAATATCACAACAATATTGTAGGGATGAGTATCGGTGCTTTCTCTAAATATTACACAATGAGATTATTGATAATAATCATCAGTAATGTGGATATAATGACTATAAGTGAATAAAAGCAGATAATAGAACAGCTAGAACAATCTGGCTGCCTTTAAAACCAGGAAAAGACTCTTATGTCATATCAAGATAATACAATATGCCCCAAACTAGCCAGTCAATAGGGCAGAATAATGATAGAACAGCTAGAACAGTTCATAAAATGACATTGTTTTACTGTAAAGGCCCATTTATGCTCAACGTTAAATAAAGATCCGGATACAGACGGAGCCTTCTGTCCATGCTCTACATTCATTTCGTCTGTATTTCTGCACGTTTCCATAAAGCTTACGGATACGGACCAAACGGAGCAGTACCACCGGAAACCATGGGGGGGGGGGGGGCAGTGTTACTGTCACTACTCCATACGTAGCTCTAGTGAGACACGAAGAAGAAATAACAATGGAGTAACTTTCTGAGGAAAGGTTTTGCGAGTTGGTTAGAAACTTTAAACATATCGTTTTTGTCTTTTATGCAAGAGGAACGTTATCAATGTCTCCTCCACAGTCGCCCTGTTTGTTTTTGAGTTTGTTGTTGTCATAAACTTTTGACTCTGTGCTGCCCCCTGGTGGATGTATTGGTTAACATCCATACCAATGTAAAGGACGCATGGAAGTATGTGAGCAGTGACGGTAACATCGTTTGACAAGGACGGATACATTTTCGTACGTACGTTGAGCATAAATGGGCCTTAATGCCCCATTAACACCAGGAAAAACCACTAATACACATAATATTACGATAAACAAATTCTAAGACGATATCTAGTCTCATATCATGATATCGATATAATATCAATATGTTGCCCAGCCCTTATATAACTTATAGTTATTTTTAGCCTATACAGTAGTTTTAAATTATACCTTTTCTCTTGCTCAGGTCATCATCCTACTGAAGAGCACTCAAGTGTAATAACAGAGTCCTTCGCGCAAATCGACCACGATGAAGACTCTAACAGCACTTCAGAGGATCACACCGACCCGAACGGACACATCAACTCTCCTGAAATCCCAACAGCAGCAGCCATCACAGTCACAGACGACTTGCACTCTACTGTTAGCGCTCCTGTCCTAAACAACGATCTGGTCACTTTGTTGACGTCCTCGGTAACCGTAACCACGTCTTCTGCAGAGGTTGAAGCTACCAGCAACCCAGAGATCACCTTCATCCCAGAAAGCAACACTTCATCTGAGGCTGAACCTCTGGAGGACGCCCAGGACAAACTGGAACAGGAGGGATTAGGAGGAAGCACAGAGGTATTTCTCAGCTCAGATCAAAACATCACAGAGAGTAATCAAGAGGGAAGTGAGGGAAGAGACGTCAGAGAGGAAAATTTAGACTCAGACGAGGGATCAGGTGAATCTGGAGATAGCCCAGAAGTGAAACCAGAAATGCTTCTCACAAACCCGACTCTTTCTACGGACCACATTTCGGAGGGGATTGACGGTGAGCCTGAAACAGCTGCTCCTCTTCCATTAGATATAAAAATCACACTGATCCCTCATCTGACGCTCACACCCGGCTGGGAACCAGAGTCGTCTTCCTCCACACCGCAGGAGTCTCGAGCCGATCGGGAGTTCAGCGCCGAGCCGCCTGTTCAAGAGGAATCTGATGACGGCTTATTGAAGGAGCAAGAAGTTGTAGTGGAGGTCAACACCAGCAGCATTCGTGGTAAGTTTAAAGGAGTACTCCACCAAAAAACAAATCAAACACTCACAAACACATCGGGTCTCTTCTAAACCTCATACTTTCCTACTACTCGTATTAACTCTGACATCATTTGAAGTATGTAGTGTGTTTCAACTGCGTAGTATGTGATTTAGAGTATGTGAGAAGTTCCTGGATGGTTTACTAGATTCTCCAGAAATAGAGAGTATGCATCAAGAGCTGACTACTCACACTCAAATTACCCAAGATGCAACGTAACTTCTGAAAAAAACCCAAAATATAAACGTCACAGATCACCACCTCGGTAGTTTCAAGTTACAGTGAGGGTGTGTTCGCTTCCTGTTTTCAAAATAAAAGCACCAATTATATCGTGATGGTTTTCTGAATAATAAAAGGCAATGGGTGTTTTATTTTGTGAAAATGACAGGAAGTGCTTTACTCGCTACAGCTAACTTGAGTGGCTCCGAATTTGCAGGAACAAAACTTTAAACAGGTGTTATTTAGCGTCACATTGTGGATCTAAAGGGCTACTTTACTTTCTTCCTAAAAAGGTTAGAAATGTGGATAAAGTGGTATATTTACAGAGTTAGAGCTAAAATGAAATCAGCTTCAGCCTGATGATTTCAGCTCGCGTAGGAACGAAATGCATTGTGGGTTATCGTGTAGTTTACTACAGTGTAAACGGTCTGCTTACTATCTGGTCGTTTAGTGTGTAGGACGGAAGTACGTAGTATGTAGTATAGAAGTATA
The DNA here is from genome assembly GCF_027409825.1 of Scomber japonicus. Lineage (NCBI taxonomy): Eukaryota > Metazoa > Chordata > Actinopteri > Scombriformes > Scombridae > Scomber > Scomber japonicus. Next base: position 32,076,394 of record NC_070587.1, on the reverse strand, counting down.
GAAGTAGTATGTAGTATAGAAGTATGCAGTGTGTAGTATAGAAGTATAGAAGTATGTAGTATAGAAGTATAGAAGTATGTAGTATGTAGTATAGAAGTATGCAGTGTGTAGTATAGAAGTATAGTAGTATGTAGTATAGAAGTATAGAAGTATGTAGTATGTAGTACGTAGTATGCGGTTTCGAACACAGCCAGTCTCTTTGTGAAGGATGGAAACTCTGTCCTTCTCTACAAAACCCTTAAAGTCTTAATAATGCTCCACATATTTTGCCTTCCTCGTGTATTTTGATGGGGGTGGACAAAATATCAGGAACACTTTCCACCACCACTGATCATCCATTTCCATCTCTTCTCGCCTCTTTTGCTTTGTCTCCAAACCGTCCAACCAAATCCTCATCACTCACCAATGAAAATCTTCACATCTTCAGCTTCCGCCTCCCATCTTTTCGTCAGTGCCGTAGACTGTATAAAATAAATGGACGTAACATCCGTGACGTCACCCATTGGTTAGTGGACTGCTGCTCGGAAGCCAATAGTTTTGAATCTAGGCAGCGCCATCTTGAAAATTTCAGGTGCATGCTGGGAAAAAAGAACACGGATTCTACTTATATGGGCATGAGGCGGAGTCATGGGTGGAGCGGGGAGGTTGCTATGGTTGCGAGGGCTGGATCTCGAGGACATTGGGCAATCAACCTGTCAATCAGGACGTAGCCACGCCCTAATGCATACCTTGCTTTATCGTCAAATATAAAATCAGGGAGGCCAAAATGTCCCAAATGAACATCATACTGCATTGAAGAAGGCTTTAAACTAGCGATTGAGACCATAAACACATTTTGAAAACGTTTACTGAGGTTAGAAATCAAGTGAGAAGTTGGTGAATTCTCCATTGACTTGTATAGAGATGGTCGCCCCCTGGTGGCCTTTTGATAGAATGCAGCTCTAAGTTACTTCCGCGTTGGCCTCATTTCAGAGGACCAGAGCTCCTCGCCTGGTCAGTGCCAACATCTCCAAACCAAACACCGAAGCTAGCCTCACTACTTCCTCCTACTACTCCTCTCCACTCGGTCCACCTATAATCTCTTCTTCTCTCCCATTGATGCACATGTATTTCATCTCGCTCCTATACTGACTTTCATTCGTCAGTTGTCGCATACTTCCACCTCTCCAGACTCTCCTTCACCTGCTTACTGTTCTCACTACGCATCATAATTTCATCCACGAACATCGTAGTCCACGGAGACTCCTGCCCGATCTCGTGCGTCAACCTTTCCATCACAATAACAAACAAAGAGCTCAGAGCTGATCCTTCATGTAAAGCCACTTCCACCTTGAACCCCTCATACATATTCTGCTCCACGCTTACATATTTCACCTCCTCTCTGTCATATGCTCCTAGATCCTCTAGAGCAGGGGGGTCAAACATGCATCTGTCCTTCCTTCCTTTCTGTCTTCTTTTCCTTCTTTCCTTCCTTCCTTCCTTCCTTCCTTCCTTCCTTCCTTCCTTCCTGTCTTCCTGCCTTCCGTCCTTCCTTCCTTCCTTCCTTCCCGTCTTCTTTTCATTCTTTTCTGTCCTTCCTTCCATTTGTCCCTTTTCTCTTCCTTCGTTACTCCCTTCCTTCCTTCCTTCCTTCCTTCCTTCTGTCCTTCCTTCCATATTGTCTTCTTTTCCTTCCTTCCTTCCTTCCTCCCTCCCTTCTGTCCTTCCTTCCATATTGTCTTCTTTTCCTTCCTTCCTTCCATTTGTCCTTCCTTCCTTCCTTCCTTCCTTCCACTGTTTGTGGCCCTTGAATGAAAATGAGTTTGACCCCTCCGCTCTGTATTCTCAGTTGTTGGATCATATTGCATTAAATTGCTCAGATGTTCCTAACAAAGTTCTCACTGAGTGTTTAATAAACGATCTCAACAGGACATGCACTGGAGGGAAGTGAAGGAGAAACCAGCACAGATGATCCTTCAGTTAAAAGCTGCACATGGCATCCGGAAGAAGAAGAAACCTCCAGTCCTTCTCACAGCATAGACAGCCATGATATGACCATCACTGCTCCTACTATGCATCCAGAGTATTTTAAGAAAGCGGAGGAGGAAGAGGAGGTCATGGTCGCCTCCCTGCCTGCTGTCAAAGTTTCTGCTCTAAGACGAGGAAGCATTTCAGGTACTTATTTAAATGCTGCACATTGGATGATAACAGAAACAACAGCTGGTGTTTGGGTGCTTTGCTGTTCTTTTTGAAGGGGGTGGGGTGTGTGTGTGTGTGGGGGGTCTGTCTCTGAAAATGACCAATCAGGAGAAGGATTTATACTGCACGCTGCAATTTAGCACGTCAAGCTGACTCAGCGCAACAGAGAGATTAGCTTTCTATTTTGAGTGAATATTTGGATAAGCAGCAGGTTCACAACAGGAATCTATTAACTGTGTTACACAAGGAGGATTTTATTATGATTTTTCTGATTATTTAAGAAATATAAACAATAGAATAACATAAATCAAATAAGTCAGCTCTGATTGTTTTCATATATACAGTATATTCAGGATTTGTGTCAGAAGTTCAATTATAATTCAATAATCACATTATTGGTCACTTAAAACTAGAAGAAAATAGAGGAACAAACACAGAGCTTCAGTACCTTCAATTTCTGATGTTCATTGTTTCTCCTGAAGTTTAAAATAAAATAAAATAAAAGTCAAATCTACAGTAATCATTTCCATTAGAAAAGTACTTTAGAAGAAACATAGTCATTCAAACTGTTAATTTAATTTGATAAACAAGAAAAAACACTATTTAGAGCTGAGCCTTCAATGTGGTTTTCATCACTTTAAGTTATTCAAACATCCAGATTTACTGTATATTGATGCAGATAGTAAATTATACTTTCAAATTACAATAATATAATTTATTTCTAAAACCCAAACTTTATTCTTCTATGTTTTAAAGCACACAGAATAATTTAGACATTTAGACTGGGGTACATTGACTAAAGAGTGGGTTTGCTTAGCTGATGTAACAGCTCCCTCTGCTGGTGAGATTATATAGAGACATTTTATTTATTTATTTATAATAAGAATTGAGATTACTGATGATTCAGAAATTTTCCCCTTAGAAGTAGAGCGAGAGATCATTCGAATTACATGTTTTTATAAAGTTTTTATTGTATTTATTTGGTATTTATTTAAACATAGGATGTGTTTTGTTGTTGAATTGTGTGCACAGTATTTGACTTAAAGCAAATCTTTGGTGAACCACCGACGGGACTCTTCATCGTTGGTGACTAGTATTTTCAGAATCACTTATACTCATTCTGACTTTTTGGTTGTAAACTTTAAAGCAGGAGGGTCAAACTCGTTTTCATTCAAGGGCCACATATAGCTGATTTGAGGAAGGAAGGAAAGTAGGAAGGAAAGATGGAAGGAAGGAAGGAAGGAAAGAAGGAAGGAAGGAACGAACGAAAGAAAGAAAGAAGGTAGGAAGGATGTAAGAAGGGAAAAGAAGACAGGAAGGAAAGAAGGAAGGAAGGATGGAAAGAAGGAAGGAAAAGAGGAAGGAAGGAAGGAAAGAAAGAAGGTAGGTAGGACGTAAAAAGGGAAAAGAAGACAGGAAGGAAAGATGGAAGGAAAGAAGGAAGGAGGGGAGGAAAGAAAGAAAGAAAGACGATAGGAAGGATGTAAGAAGGGAAAAGAAGACAGGAAGGAAAGAAGGAAGGAAGAAAGGAAGGAAGGAAGGAAAGAAAGAAAGAAAGACGATAGGAAGGAAAGAAAGAAAGAAAGACGATAGGAAGGAAAGAAAGCAGGTAGGAAGGACGGAAGAAAGGAAAAGAAGACAGGAAAGAAAGATGGAAGGAAGGAAGGAAGGAAGGAAGGACAAATGAAAGGAAGGAAGGATGGAAAGAAGGAAGGGAAAAAAGACAGGCTTTACTGTTTAGCTCACTTCTGCATGATGTATCAGTAACTCCTTCACCCTGAGTCGAGGCTCACACACTCTCATTGTCAGAGACTCACTTGACTCAATCTTAAACATCTTTAGATATTCTTGACTTAACTCACACACATTTGAGTGTTACATATTTTGCCCTGAGCTCTTCCATGAAGCAGTTCTCTCTTTCCTCCTCGCTGCTGCAGACTCCTGCCTGGAGAACCCGTGTCTGAACGGAGGAACTTGTGTCGAAGGTGGATCGGCGCGGTGCTTCTGCCTGCCGGGATACGGAGGAGATTTATGCCAGACAGGTTCAGTGTCAACTCTTCTACACATCCCTTAGTAAAAACTACTTTATTCAAGTGTACTACCAATATACTTATTTTATACTAAAACTGACGCAGTATACTTGAGGTTTACTTTTTATATACTATATTTTATATTCTTAAGAATAATGAAGTATACTTGGCTCATACTGAGACTAAGTACATTAATACTAAGACTTACACTTATACTTCAAATGGACCCCGTCTGTTTTGACTGTTCGTTCCTTCCTTCCTTCCTTCCTTCCTTCCTTCCTTCCTTCCTTCCTTCCTTCCTTCCTTCCTTCCTTCTTGTCTTCTCTTCCCTCTCGTCCTTCCTTCCTTCATCTTTCCTTCCAACTTTCCTGTTTGTCTTCCTTCCTTCCATCTCTCCTTCCTTCCTTCCTTCTTTCCTTCCTTCCTTCCTTCCTTCTTTCTTGTCTTCTCTTCCCTCTCATCCTTCCTTCCATCTCTCCTTCCTTCCTGTTTGTCTTCCTTAAACTTAAAAATGTTCCAATTTAGTATTTAGAAGTATTAAATTAGTAAACTTTCTAGTACACTACAAGTACATGGTCTGTAGTATACTTGCTGTACTTATACTTACACTCAAGCATACTTAATAAAATGAACTTTAAGTATACTAGGGTTATGGTTATACTACTTTTTGCTGAGGTAACATGACATCTCTGTGAACATTTACACACAATCCTACAACACCTAACCTTCCTAATGATCCATAAATCAGTGTTTTTCTCGCCTCCGTTCCCTCTCAGACCTGGAGGTGTGCGAGCCAGGCTGGGAGAAGTTTCAGGGCTTCTGCTATCGTCACTTTGCTAAGCGGCAGAGTTGGGAGTCGGCGGAGCAGCACTGTCGGATGTGTGGCGGACATCTAATTTCTGTCATGACCCCCGAGGAGCAGGACTACATCAATGGTAAAACCTGGCTGAAGAACGGCTGCAGATTTGAGTTTTAGAGGCAGAGATGGATTAAAAAAAGCAAAAATGATCATAGTTGAGTTAGTGAGTAGAGCCAACAGGACTGTAAGTAAGTAAATCTGCTCAGAAGGAAGGAAGGAAAGATGGAAGGGAGGAAGGAAGGAATGAAAGAAGGAAGGAAGGAAGAAAAATAAGACAGGAAGGAAATATGGAAGGAAGGAAGGAAGGTAGGATGGATGGAAGGAAAGAAGGAAGGAAGGAAGAAAAATAAGACAGGAAGGAAATATGGAAGGAAGGAAGGAAGGTAGGATGGATGGAAGGAAAGAAGGAAGGAAGGAAGGAATGAAGGAAGGAAGGAAGGAAAGAAGGTAGGAGGGATGGAATAAGGAAAAAGAAGACATGAAGGAAAACAGGAAGGAAAGAAGGAAGGAAGGAAGGAAGGAAAATAAGACAGGACGGAAAGATGGGAGAAAGTACAGATGGAAGGAAGAAAAGAAGGAAGAAAGGAAGGAAAGATGGAAGGAAGGAAGGAAGGAAGCACAAATGAACGGAATGAAGGACTGAAGAAGGGAAAAGAAGACAGGAAGGAAGGAAGGGAGGAAAAGGAAGAAAGAAAGAAGTTAGGAAGGATGTAAGAAGGGAAAAGAAGACAGGAAGCAAAGTGGGCCGGATTGGACCCGTTGGCGGGCCACTTCTGGCCCACGGGCCTCATGTTTGACCCCCCTGGGTTACATTATCATCTCTTAAATCTCAGGTGTTAAAGCAGACACACAGTAATGAATCAGTTTGGAGCTTTTCTGTCTCGTGTTTCACTAAAGACGTTTTTCCTGCAGCAGATATCAGACTGATGATCTTCTGCTCTGAGATTCCTCCGATTCAGACTCTTGTAAAACCCAAAGTGATGAGTTTCTTGTAACAACGAGGGCCGTTAAAATAGCCGAGACAAGACACAACAACCACCTTTCATGTCTCCCCTCTTCCGCTTATTGAATCCTTTTTTTTTTTTTACTCGGAACATTTCACGGTTTTGAAGTTGGTGTTGGTATTTCGTCTGGCAACAAGGTGATGAGATAGTTATCTGACATTCCTCTGGTGGTTGCTATGGATACTGCGTGATCGTGTTAAAGAAGAGTAAAGGAAAATCACAAAAGCAGGACTTTATAACGGCAGTCTTTACTGATGTAAATGATGATGATGTTAATGTATAGCAGAAGTGTCAAACTCATTTTCATTTAAAGGCCACATACACACCAATTTGTTCTCATGTGGGCCAGATCATTAAAAAGATGGAAGGAAGGAAGGAGGAGAAGGAAAAGAATACAGGAAGGACAGATGGAAGGAAGAGAACCAACCATAGCAACCTCCCCGCTCTGTAACTGTTTGATTTATTCAATTTTTTCCCAAACCTATCAGGCTGAGGTGGAGATGATTATTCATGCTTTTAATTCATCCCATCTCAACTATTTAAATTCCCCCCCAGTGGATCGGTGCTGCTGCGGAGCTTTAAAGCAGATTTTCACTGAGGTCAAAGAGGTCTCTGATATCTCCGGCTGTCCTGGCTCCAAAATCAGAATCCAGTTTAAGATTCTTGTGATTACTTTAAGAGTTATGCCTCATCAGCGTCGGCCTACGTTACACATCTGCTGCAGCTTTATATCAACAGCAGGTCGCTCATCTCCTCTGATCAGTGTCACATCCTGTTGTCTCTGTTGTTTAATTTGTCTTATTTTGAAAGGTTTTCTCCTTGTGTGTGCAGTTAGTTTTACTTCCTGTGTTTTCCCTCTTTAGTTAATTTCCTCATGTGTTACACCTGTGTCTTGTTTTGTAATCGCCTTATGTCTATTTAGGTTTTGTTTAGGTTTCAGTCAGTCATTGTCCGAGTCTCTGTTTTGTTTCTGTCTAAGTTATTTTGCGCTGTGTTTGTTTAGCCTGTTAAATAAAGTTATGGTTCTTCAGTCCTACCACCTCCACCTCGTGACAATTAGGGTTTGTTGTTTGCTCTTTGCTGAGTACATTTATTTTCATTTATTACTTATATTTTATCTCGCATGTTTTTCTCATAAATCAATTTTACTCATCTTACCAACATTAAAATATCATTTATACTATATACAGGTGTAATACATTGACCCTTGTCTTATTTTTTTCTCTTCATATCTTCTGATATTTATTTTAGACAAGTACAGAGAATATCAGTGGATTGGGCTCAATGACAGGACCATTGAGGGAGACTTCCGCTGGTCGGATGGAAACCCTCTGGTGAGTTTTAATGGAGAGTATCAACTGTCTGAGATTTACAGTTCGGCAATTTCAGATCCCATAAGAATGAGATTTTTTCCCTATGATTGTCTAAACTTTCTCGTTCTCTCTCTCTTAGTTAAAAATCTCTATTTAATCGAGGTCCTTCTCCCGTTTGACTCTGTTTTTATCTGCTCTGTCAGCTCTATGAGAACTGGTACAAAGGCCAGCCTGACAGCTACTTCCTGTCTGGTGAGGACTGCTCGGTGATGGTGTGGCATGACGGTGGCCACTGGAGCGATGTGCCATGCAACTACCACCTGTCCTACACCTGCAAGAAAGGCGTCTGTGAGTCATTTTATCCTCTTATTTGGTCACTAAGAGTCTTTATCCAAAAACTGAAGTCTGCTGAGATGCCAAACTGTAGGTCAGCTGAAAACCTTCTATTATTTACACTCACTGACATGTACGTCCAAAATATCAATGTTTAAGGATCTAGTAAACAGAAGAAACTCACATTAAATCAATATTTGGCAGACGTTTGTTCCATCAGCTGGTTCTGTCTCTTCATGTTAATCCCACACTGACTCCATGATGCTGAGATCAGAGCCAAACCATCTGCTGCTGAAAATTGGGCTCATTGTCATGCTACAGAATAAATTTGGGACTGATTAGGCGAGGAGTTCTGCTCCTCTGAAATGAGGCCAACGCGGAAGTAACTTAGAGCTGCATCCTATCAAAAGGCCACCAGAGGGCGACCGTCTCTATACAAGTCAATGGAGAATTCACCAACTTCTCACTTGATTTCTAACCTCAGTAAACGTTTTCAAAATGTGTTTATGGTCTCAATCTCTAGTTTAAAGCCCTCTTCAATGCACTATGATGTTCATTTGTGAAATTTTGGCCTCCCTGATTCTATATTTGACAATAAAGCAGGGTATGCATTATATAAGTAGATATACATATAAGTAGAATCCGTGTTTTTATTTTTCCCAGCATGCACCTGAAATTTTCAAGATGGCGCTGCCTAGATTCTAAACTATTGGCTTCCGAGCAGCAGTCCACAAACCAATTGGAGATGTCACAAATGTTACGTCCATTTCTTTTATACAGTCTATGGTCAAAGTCTGAATGTTTTGCTCTCTCAGTGTAACAAATCTAAGATCGTAGAGGTTCTTGTTGTGTTATATTACTGGTTACCATGGCTACAGTTGTTCATCCTCTGCCTCTTTCCAGCATCCTGTGGCCAACCTCCAGAGATTCTCCACGCGAAGGTTTTCGGTAAGAAGCGGTTGCGTTACGAAACCAACACCAAGGTGCGATACTACTGTGAAGACGGCTTTGTACAGAAACTGAACCCTGTTATCAAATGCTTACCTGGCGGCCAATGGGAGGAACCTCTGATTATCTGCATGTCTAGTAAGTGTGTTCACTGAACTTTGGGTCTGTTCTAAACCGCATACTTTCCTACTACTCGTACTAACTCTGACGTCATTTGAAGTATGTAGTGTGTTTAACTGCGTAGTATGTGATTTAGAGTATGTGAGAAGGTCCTGGATGGTTTACTAGATTCTCCAGAAATGCAGAGTATGCATCAAGAGCTGACTACTCACACTCAAATTACCCAAGATGCAACGCAACTTCTGAAAAAAAACGGTGGTTTCAAGTTAGCTACAGCAAAGTATGTTCACTTCCTGTTTTCAAAATAAAAGCACCAATTCTATCATTATGGTTTTCTTAATAATAAAAGGCAACAGGTGTTTTATTTTTGTGGAAATGACAGGAAGTGCGTTACTCACTACGGCTAACTTGAGCGGCTCCGAATTCTCAGGAACAAAACTTTAAACAGGTGTTTTAAATTAAATTTAAATTAGCGTCACATTGTGGATCTAAAGGGCTACTTTACTTTCTTCCTAAAAAGGTTAGAAATGTGGATAAAGTGGTATATTTACAGAGTTAGAGCTAAAATGAAATCAGCTTCAGCCTGATGATTTCAGCTCAGGTAGGAACCAAATGCATTGTGGGTTATCGTGTAGTTTACTACAGTGTAAAAGGTTTGCTTACTATCTGGTCCTTTAGTGTGTAGTATAGAAGTATGTAGTATGTAGTATAGAAGTATGCAGTATAGAAGTATGTAGTATAGAAGTATATTCATTTTTCTTTGTCCACGCTCCATTTATTGAACTCAGCATGCTCCTCTGTGTGTTCCTTATCCAGGTGATGATTAAATCTGTGGTGTTGAAACATTTTGCAGATGCTTCCCCACGAGGTTCTTTAGTGTTGCACAGATTGCAGATGGCTTGAGTTTTATGTGTCTCATTTACTCTGAAGAAGTCCCACAACACCAACATGTTTGTTTGAATCCGACAGCTAATGATTCAAGATTCAAAAAACTTTATTGTCTGTCACATCCTGACAGGGCTCAAAACTAACTGTCGGATTCAAACAAACATGTCGGTGGTCAATCAATCAATCAATCAATCAATCAATCTTTATTTGAATAGCTCCAAATCACAACAAAGTCATCTCAAGGCACTTTACACATAGAGCAAGTCTAAACCGAACTCTTCAGGTTTTAACTTTAAAGAGACCCAACCTTTTAACAGGAAGAAACCACAGAACCAGACTCAGAGTGGGAGAACATCTGCCTCGACTGGTTGGGGTAGAGAGGAGAGATAGGAGGGAGAGGAAGAGGAGAGAGACGAAGATGAGGAGAGAGGAGGGAGAGGAAGGTCCGGGACTGGAATCTGTCATCTGGACATCTACAGGCCCAGATTACCTGTGAGACCAGAAATCACAGACAACTCCGGGGAAGAAGTTTAGGTTATTGAATGCATTAATAGTACATGAATGTTAATGTATATAGATCAGGGGTGTCAAATATGCGGCCTGTGGGCCAGAAACGGCCCGCCGAGGGGTGCAATCCGGCCCACTTACCTTCCTGTGTTCTTTTCCTTCCTTCGATCTGTCCTTCCTACCTTTCTTCCTTCTGTCCTTCCTTCTTTCCTTCCTACCTTCCTTTTTTCCTTACTTTGTTCCTTCCACCTGTTCTTCCTCCCTTTGCTCCTTCTGTCCTTCCTTCCTTCCCTCCATCTTTTCAATGATCCGGCCATCATTAGATCAAATTGGTCTGTATGTGGCCCTTGAATGAAAATGAGTTTGACACCTCTAATATAGATGGATGGATAGCGAGAGAGAGAGGAGCTCAGTGCATCATGAAAGTCTAAGCCTATAGCAGCATAAGCTAAGAGCTTTAAGAGCCCTAACTATAAGCTTTATGGTGTGGAACTTTTTTGGAGTAAATGAGACAGATAAAACACAAGCCATCTGCAATCTATGCAACGGGAGCATCTGCAAAAAGTTTCAACACGACAATAACGACATCGATCAGATCGCTGAATTCAGACATTACAGTCGATCTCATGAATTGCATTACGATACAAATTGTCTTTGAATGAACTCTGGTAGATTTTAAGGTAAATGCATCAATCTGTAATAATGAAGAAATCACTCCATTCCCAAAATGCAACAACTTGATAGTAAAATCTGTCATCTTTTCTATTTTAACTCTCTCTTTAGCTCATTCGGTGGGAGAAGAGCCGGTTCACCCGACTCCAAACCAGCATGAGGATGACATGGAAGTCACAACGACAGAGAAAGCTGCTCCACTCTTCTGGGACATTAAGTGGAGTGTCTAAAGCCATCCTGCATTTTTGTTTTTGTTTAACAGTTTTCCTCCTCTTCTTTGACCACTACTCAGCCCAGTTTCTGTATAAAACTAATCATTCATATGTTAAAATAATCTTAATTTTTACAGTAATGAAAAATCTGGAAAGGTGCTCTGATCCAAATATGTTTCTTTCAGTATTACAGTAGAAAGTACGGAAGCGTATTGCATTCACTTGAATAATAAAAAATAAAAAAAATCCAGTTTTTCTGAGTAATTTATTTTTTGGTCTGTTTTTCAAGATAATTATTTACGTTTTTCTGACAAATCTTTTCCCCTGTTTTTTGGAGTAATTTTTCCTGTTTTTCAGGGTAATAATTTTTCTGTTTTTTGTGGTAATTTTTTTCTCTGAATTATCGAGATACTTTGAAATCTCGCGAGAACAGCCAACCTGCAAGTGACTCCCATCTATGGTGACTCCAGACTTTTTCTTTTGACCAATATACGCAATTAGAGAGAGAAAAGGCAAAGAGGGAGAAAGATATATAATAATAGTACCATCTATATGACTTAAAGACAGGACAATCTCCCAGTGTCTTAAACCCAGATCAAAGTAAAACTTGATTAAACTAAACAAGCAAGTCACGTTTGCTTCCATTACATTGAGCGCTCAATAAAGAGTGAATGTGTCCAATGTTTTGAATGCCCTCTAAACTAGCCAGAAAAACACAAAAGAAAAAATCTACTCAGAAAATCAGAAAAAAATTCCCCCGAAAAACCAAGCATAAAAATAAATTACTCTGGAAAACAGAAATAATTAGGCCTACCTCGAAAAACCAATAAAAAAAAAACTACGCAGAAAAACAAAAATAGCCTAATTACCTCGAAAAACAGACCAAAAAATAAATTACTCAGAAAAAACAGATTTTTTTTCGCTTCTGTAAGAAAGTGATGTATGAGATGAATTTATTTGTATTTGGCGAGTTGAAAAGACACAAAAATGTTGGTTGATTTTTAGATGGAAGAAATAATAGTGTCCAATTTTCATCAACAGCCAACACTTTGATTCTTCTTTTTGTGGATTTAGTTTGTGAGGTCCTTTTCTGCACACCTTTTTATATGAGTGAGTCATATAAACCCAAAAAAACCCAAGTAAATAAATAGGCAGAGACCCATTTATCATTTATCAACATCAACATAATGCTTAAAGTACGAGTGAATCATGTAAATGTACGTTTTATATCAGTCTGTATCACCTTAAAATAAATAAACCAAATTAAATGTAGTCGACTGTGTAAACCAAGTCTAAGTAGCTGATGTGAATCCAAACATATTTACAAGTAACATTATCTGTGGTGTGCTTTTACTTTCACAATCAGCAGCAATTTTTTTCAACTAAACTAAACATAACTATTTTTTAAATGAAGATGATAGAAATTAAACACAACTTGACAATGTTGAATACCTGAATTTGACTGCTGGTGACATAAACGCTGTATTTTAACATTTGTAGCAGACTGTTGTTTCACTAAAGCTTGTTTTTACTATCTGGATATAATAATAGTATCAACATTGCTGAACTGTACTGTATTTGTACTGAAGTGTTATTAACATATCTAATTTCAGAATAAGATGACAGCTGTTCTTTGAGAATCAGTGAGGGAAAACAAACATTGTGATGATGCAATAGTTTGACTGTTGTACTGCAACCATAGTAACAGATACTATGGCAGTAACAATGCAGTGATGTTGTTTGTTGATCTAATGTATGCAAATGTGCAAGTAGAGATCATGTAGTCAAAATTGATTGAATGAAAAACATGAAAAAAAAAAGTAAATTTGTAATGTAGTCTGAATTTTTACTGTTTACTGTCACATGTCTGTTGATTTAACTGTATGAAAAACAAAAACATTAAAAATAGTATGTTTGTAAGAATCCATGTGTTATATACACAGTGATCATGACTTCTACTTAGCAGTGAAATGTCTTTAGATGTACTGTACCAGGCTTTACACCAGGGGTGTCAAACATGCGGCCCGTGGGCCAGAAACGGGCCGCCGAGGGGTCCAATTCGGCCCACTTTCCTTCCTGTCTTTTTTTCCTCCCTTCCTTCCTGTCTTCTTTTCCTTCCTTCCTCCCTTCCTTCCATCTTTCCTTCCTTCATTCCTTTCTCCCTTTCATCTTTCCTCTCTGTCTTCTTTTCTAACCTTTCCTTTCTTTCCTTCCTTCCTTCCACCTGTACAATGAGGAAGGCTGAAAACTAGACAAAGCAACAGTTGATCCACATGACTTTATCTAAACTACTTTATTTGGTGGTGTAACTAAAAGTGAGCCCACCTGTAAGGTCGATCACAGGTGGGCTCGCTTTTAGTTACACCACCAAATAAAGTAGTTTAGACAAAGTCATGTCCACTTACTGCAGGAAAACTGAGTGAACGCTGCACACAACTATATCAGGTGGTAAAAAGGGTAAAAAGACTTAATTTAAAATGTATATACATATGTTCTTTTTTACGGTCATTTAAATGCTGTATAATGTTTTTAAAAGTTAAGGTGACCGTATGTAAAAATGCTCCCTGCAAGTCAAAAGTGAGGGCTCCAATGCTTTTTTAGATAAGTTACTCCCCCATACTTCCCCATAGAAGTGATGTCAGATTGCTGTTCTGTGGTCTTGGTTGCTATGGTTACTCCACAGGTTGTTTACATTGTTTGCTCGCATATTTGGATGCATTCAGATCTGATTCACCTCCCACATGTACAGATGCATTTGATAAGCTTCCAGTCTATGCTATTCTTTTAGGAAAATCCTGCATAGTACACCTTTAACCCTCGTGTCGTCCTCCCGAGTCAAATTGACCCTGTCTGTTTTGACTTGTTCCTTCTTTCCTTCCTCCCTCCCTCCTTTCCTTCCTTCCTCCCTCCCGCCCTCCCCCTTCCTTCCTCCTTTCCTTCCTTCCTCCCTCCTTTCCTTCCTTCTTCCTTCCTCCCCCCTTTCCTTCCTTCTTCCTCCCTCCTTTCCTTCCTTCTTCCTCCCTCCTTTCCTTCCTTGACTCAAGGACAACAGGAGGGCTAAACAATACACATTATTATTATTATTATTGGCAGATTAAGACGCTGAAATGTAGACATATCTTTATTGAATAAATTAAATTGCATGTAATTAATTTACAGATAAACCAGTTCATCCTTAAAATAACCAATAGTGTTATTTGCATTTACATTTCAGACTTGACACTACACAACATTCATACTTTCATTGACGAGTTATACAGTGCAAACAGCTCAAGACTATATTACAGGTTTTAGAGCAAGTTGATTGTGTATGTGTTACATCTTTTATGCCATTTGCTTCCATTTTCCATTAACTGTAACAATGGTTAGTGGCTTCCAAAATATGTATATTGAGTATAATATTCATACTTAACCCTCCTGTTGTCCTCGAGTCAAGGAAGGAAGGGAGGAAGAAGGAAGGAAGGGAGGAAGGAAGGATGCAGGGAATAAGGAAGGTAGGAGGGAGGGAGGGAGGGAGGAAGGAAGGAAGGAAGGAAGGTAGGGAGGAAGATGGAAGGAAGGAAGGGAGGAAGAAGGAAGGGAGGGAGGAAGGAAGGATGGAGAGAATAAGGAAGGGAGGAAAGAAGGAAGGGAGGAAGAAGGAAGGATGGAGAGAATAAGGAAGGTAGGAGGAAGGAAGGATGGAGAGAATAAGGAAGGTAGGAGGAAGGAAGGAAGGAAGGAAGGAAGGAAGGAAGGAAGGAACAGTCAAAACAGACTGGGTCAATTTGACCCGGGAGGATGACAGGAAGGTTAATGTACATTATCTGATCAATAATTTTGAAGGGAATGACTGCAAAGTGATTAACCAGCCAAAACTACATTTACCATCATTTAATTTAACACATAAATACTGTTTTATCTCATATAGAAGAAATAAACCTAATCCATTTTTCAATACATAACTCCACACTGAGCCCTCATTGAATAATTAGATAATATGTTTTGAGAATCTTTTTAATTCTACTGTCAGTAATTGTCTAGAGCTTTAGATGCACCATTGTATCTTAAAAAGAAAAAAAAATCACATTTATTATATTGCAAAAGCAAATATATTTTGAAGAAAAAGTGATCCTGCCCTAATTGTTTTCCGCCAACATAATGAGAAAATGTTAATTAAGGAACCTGTCAAGTAGTGACACTGTTGGAATTTAATTTATGTGTAAAATGTTTATTCCAATTTTTTCTGTCAAAATATCCAATCTTGCAAAACAAGTACAGCATTATAAATTTTTTATGGTCATGTTTAGGCACAGATAGATCTTGGTTAAAGTTAGTGAAAGATCACCGTCTTGGTTTAATATGGTGTGTTTATTAAAGGATAAGGCTGTCAGTTTTTACGTTTTTTTTATTGTCAACAAATCTCATGTTTGGATCCAAACTAACAATGAACTGATGTGTGTATCAAAGTCTGATACATCTTCTTCCTCTAAATCATAGACCGTTGTTGTTGTCCAAAAACTATTAAAAACATATCAGTGAGTCACGTCTTCTCTCATTAGGAAGAGTTTGGTCACATTAGTTTGTGTAGAAATGGCTCCACAGACAAATAACAGCGATCAAATTTCCAGTCTCCAGAGAGTAGTTCTGTGTAAAAGCCATTTACAAACACCAAACTCTGGTTAACTGACGTCTTTTTAATAGTTTTTGGAAAACAACTGAGGTCTGCAGCAGAATATATCAGGCTTTGGCCATTAATGGCTAGTTTGGCTGCACATGAGATTAGTTGACTATAAGAACAATATGGAAGATCGCCAGCTTTATCCTTTAACTCGTCTCTCGTCTCGTCCTCTTCCGCTTATCTGGGGTCAGGCCGCGGGGGCAGCAGCCTAAGAAGACTTCCCTCTCCCCAGCCACTTCGTCCAGCTCTTCCCAGGGGATCCCGAGGCGTTCCCAGGCCAGCCGAGAGACATAGTCTCTCCAGCGTGTCCTGGGTCTTCCTCGGGGTCTCCTACCGGTGGGACGTGCCCTGAACACCTCACCAGGGAGGCGTCCGGGAGGCATCCTAATTAGATGCCCGAGCCACCTCATCTGGCTCCTCTCGACGCGGAGGAGCAGCGGGTCTACTCCGAGCTCCCTCCGGATAACTGAGCTTCTCACCCTATCTCTAAGGGAGAGCCCAGCCACCCTACGGAGGAAGCTCATTTCGGCCGCTTGTACCCGCAATCTTTTTCTTTCGGTCACTACCCAAAGCTCATGACCATCGGTTAATCCTTTAACATTTAACCAAAACAATGACCCTTCACTAACGTTATTTGTTGCCTAAACATACGAGGGACTCAAGATGCAACCCTCTCTGTATGAACATCTACCATCCACCCTGACCACCTCCTTACAACTTAAGAGGGAAATATAAATGTAATAAAAATAATCATTGCTAGTTAGCATAATTCAGGCAGTGACTACATTTGCCAACACAAAAAATGTAGTTTTATATTGGTTTCCAGGAGACAGGGAATCTAGACAGTCCCAAGCAAGAAACCACACACCTGACAAGGTGCTTGGGACTTGCTTGGGACTGTAATTTGTCCCTTTGGTAGATAATTTCTGTAGGTATTGATACTTCAGTACATTTTGGTCCTTGCTCATTTGTGTCAAAGCAAAGCTCACTGCTTTGTTGAGACTGTGTGAAAAAGTGTATTTATGTTTTTATTTTGAGGCTACCTATAACAATACGCTCCGTACAGATGCATCGACTTGTTAGGGAATCCAAATGAGCGCACTCCAGCTTCTGGGATACCTCCGCAGCGCTCCCTGGGGCTATTGATGGGAAATCGTACACTGCCGTCCTTCAGCCATCCGCCGTCACACTGGTCGTAGTTTTGGAAGTGCCAGGCGGAGTAAAGCTGGCCGACCAATGCAAGCTCAGCTACCTGACGCTTACAGGCGTGTCCTGCCTGCTCGAAGGAGAAAGATCCTGATATGTAGAACACCGAGCCTGTGAGAGGAGAGATTTATAGAAACACATAAAGAGATAAATCTAGTGATCATCATCATTATCATCATTCAAACACAACCTGTGATTATGTTCAAAGTGGGATTACTGATATAAATCCTTTGTTTGTAACATCTGACAACAGTTAATGTTTCCAGTGACGGAGAAGTGAGGTATATTTTTCTACTGTTAATTTTTTTCTAGATTTTATTGTCCTGCATCCTTTGACAACCAACTGTTTGTCCTAAAGAGCTGAGACTACAAAATCACTTTGAAATAAACAGGGATTTTCCATTATACAGTTTTAGCATTACTCGGCTTAACTCGACTTGACTCGACTCGGTTTTGGTACCAGGCAGGTCGTTTTCCATTACTTCATAGTCTGGAGGACATGGAGGCGATGATGTACTTGCTGCTCGATGTGGTTTTGCACACAGCAGCCATGTATGCTTATTCACGTGAAACGAATTGCTGTAAAGGCCCATTTATACTCAACGTTAAATACGGAGCCTTCTGTCCGTGCTCTGCGTTCATTTCGTCCGTATTTCTGCACGTTTCTATAAAGCTTACGGATACGGACCAAACTGAGCAGTACCACCAGAAACCATGGGGGGGCAGTGTTGCTGTCACTACTCCATACGTAGCTCTAGTGAGACACAAAGAAGAAATAACAATGGCAGAACTTTTTGATGAAAGGTTGTGTGAGTTGGTTAGAAACTTTAAACATTTCGTTTTTGTCTTTTCTGCAAGAGGAACATTATCAATATCTCCTCCACAGTCGTCATGTTTGTTTTTGAGTTTGTTGTTGTCATAAACTTTTGACTCTGTGCTGCCCCCTGGTGGATATATTGGTTAACATCCATGACAACGTAAAGGATGCATGGAAGTATGTGAGCAGTGACAGTAACATCGTTTGAAAAGGACAGAAACATTTTCCACCCAACAGGGCACTTCGGCGCGCGTTTTTCAACAATTGCCCCCCCCCCCTCCCTTTGTGCATACCACTGTAACCTCCAGTTCTCCAGGAATATTACTTGTCTTATGTCTCAAACCATAGACCTAAACACAACTTGACACCATTGTTTGGCAGCTCAGGTCTTCCTCCTCCTGCTGCTTGGACCCTCTCCCTACCACATTCCTGTAAAACTGTTTTTAATTGCTTAGCACCTGAGGTACTAGAAATGATTAACTGCCTCAAACAGGTGTATTTCCAGCAGCACTTAAAACAGATGTCGTTAAACCACTTCTGAAGAGGAGCAACCTTGATGTGACAGTTACTGCTAACTATATGCCCATCTCTAATTTACCACTCCTTAGCAAACAGCCTTCTAGACACACTTTTCAATCACACCATAGCAGAGAAACAGCACTTTAATACAGTTGTCGCTAACCCTGCTCCTATTACACTTCATGTTTTAGGTTTCAGCTGCTTGATAAAGAGCTAATAATTAGAATCAGGTGTGTTAGAATGGGGAGAAACCTGAAACATGAAGAATAATAGCTCTTTCAGGGGCACGATTGGTGACCACTGCTCTAATAAAATATCTGTTCTTGTGCTCCTGGGTCTTAGGAAGGAAGGAAGGAAGGATGGAAGGATGGAAGGATGGATGGATGGATGGATGGATGGATTCATAAAAGTAATAAAGCAACAAACAACAGACAGTAAAAAGACACGAGTTGTAAGAGTAAATAAATCAATAGCAAGACAAAAAAATATCTAAATGTCTAAAAGTAAATAAGGATACTACAATCTATTATAAACTCACATGACCTAATAAAGTGCAAGTTTAAAAAAAATAAAAACCATTGTACTGGTGCTGGTTTAGAAGGTGCAAATTAAGAATAAACCATTTATGGACAGACCTTATGACCTTATGACTCTAACATTGGAGTTGTACAGTCTGATGGCTTGAGGTACAAAAGAGTATCTGAGTCTGTTTGTGCTGCATTTAGAGCACCGCTTTTGATACTGTTGACCACAATATTTTACTGGAGAGGTTAGAAAAATTGGTGCTAAATTGGTTCAGAACCTGCAGTGCTGGCAGTTCTTTGTGTCCATTGGTGACTTTGCCTTGGACAGAGTGAGTATTATGTGTGGAGTACGCCAAGGTTCAATTCTGGGACCACTACCATTTAATCTCTATGTGCTCCCATCGTTACACAGAAACAGGAAATAATCTACCATAATTATGCAGATGACTCACAACTTTACCTATCTCTATCTCTTGATGACCTAGATCCTATGCATTCCCTAACTCATGTATTGACTACCGTAATTTCTGGACTATAAGCCGCTACTTTGTTCCCATGCTTTGAACCTCGCGGCTTAAACAATGACGCGGCTAATTTATGGATTTTTCCCAGTTTCACAAGCTTCATGCTTGCTGCTAAAGTTGTAAACAACCTTTCCGACCACGCGGTATTTCAGTGATCGCGTGATATTTCGACAGTGTTTACAGCTTTAGCAGTAGCAGTAGAGTAAAAGCCATCAGGTAAGTGTTATTTTAATAAACTCCTGGTGTACTTACAAACTTTCCAATGCATCGATTTATGAGTAAAGAACCTATTTGTACTACTGTAGAAGTTTGATAACAATCCAGGCATTATTAGTGGGGTCATTTACCAGATACACTGGTGGTCCCGTTAGCGCCTGTACTAAGCCATTCAGCTGATAGCTCTAACTCCACTATTTTATATTAGATAGACCTCATGGTGCATATGATGCTACGTCGAAATTACGCCAAACCATCACTTTAAAGCCTGTGTAAAGTTCCTTTGTGTCAATGTAGGCACCTGTGGCTTATAAACGTGACAAAGACAAAAAAGAAATCCCTCAAAAAAGAAATACTACATGCAAAGACTCAGAGACAGAACATTGCAGCATAATTGCAGTTCAACAGTGACGAGATTAGAAAGGTTTTCAGAATTTAATTGTTATTTGTGTTTTTATTCAAACCAGAGAAAACCTGTCTGATAAGAATCTGATCTACAAGCCAAGCAACTCAAAACTTACCAGATGTTACGGAGGTGAAGCAGAAAGCATCAAATCGATCGTGATTCTTATCTTTCGGTCCGTAACTGCGGACTCCCGGCTGTAAGTCTCCTCTACAGGCAGGTCGAGGATGAATAATCGGATAACGAACAGTTCCATCGTGGAGCCAACCTGCATTACACCAGTCCAATCCCTTCGTCCAGGCTGAAGGAGAAAACAGGTTGATGTAAGAGAGCTAGTGTCACTGTAGACAATACACTGCTTGGTCGTGAATAAATACCTCTGTACAGCTGGTCGTATGTGGCTAACGTGCTATCCTGCTCAGCACAAGCCTCCTTAGCCTCATGGAAGGTTAATTGGTAACGACCCTTTTTACTCTGATAGGGGAACACCACACCTACAAGTAGAAGCCAGCTTGTCAGTATTTATGTTTTTACAACCCAACTTCCATCAAAGGCCATAATGTTCCAACCACTCCCATGCATTCATTAAATTCATTAGATTGTGTAAAAATATAACCCATGTGCCTTGAAGGATAATTACCGTTTTTTACAACCTGGACCTTATTTCTAGCATAAAATACGATCATTTACTCACCCAGACAACTTTGGTGTCATTTGGAGTCGTTCAGACGAAATACTCAAATTAGCTTCAGTGTTGTGCTGCGTATATCCGTATAATGCGAGTACACGGGGCACCGAAGCGCAGCCTCTATATAACGCATTATCTGCCGCCAAACTAGTTCATTTCACCAATATTTTGTCATGTTACGTTAGTGCTATTCCCCTCCGAGCCCGTGGTGGCATGTTATCAACATCTGGGGTCTGTAGGTTAACCTCTCATAGATAACCTCTGATCTGACATCATCTGAAATGACATCATCCAGATCAGAGGTTAGGTGAAATGAACTAGTTTCGCGGCAGATAATGCGTTATATAGAGGCTGCGCTTCGGTGCCCCGTGTACTCGCATTATACAGATATACGCGGCGCTTCACTGGAGCTAATTTCATCTGAACGACTCGAAATGACACCAAAGTTGTCTGGGTGAGTAAATGATCGTATTTTAATCTAGAAATAAGGTCCAGGTTGTAAAAAACGGTAATTAGCCTGTAAAAATTGTTTCAGTTGTTTACATATGGACTACTGTTACGACTAGCATTGCTGCTGTTTGCACCTTTTTATATTGCATATTGCACTTTAATGCCTTTATAGTTTATTAATTGTTTTTAGTCGTTTTAAATGTGCCATCTGAATTTTGTTATATTGCTGTCTGACCCTCAATATAATGACAATAAAGGTTCTTCTACTAAATGATCCACTGTAGTTGTAGGAACATCTCCAAGGGTCGCATTTAAGGATCATTTATTTTCTCAAATTAATGGTATTGTCTATAAAATGGTGTAAAATGCCACTCATAATTTGGTGACATCTTCAAATGTCTTGTTTAGTATGAGCAACGTTGAAAAATCCAAATAAATTAAGTTTATCATGCAGTAAAGCTGTTGATATCAAATTAGCTGCCAGTTAATTTTCTGTCCAGTGACTAATTCTGATTAATCAACTAATTGTTCCTGCTCTCAACATTTTAATTTCCCAGCAGCATATGTTAAATTGAATTAATTTTCTTTAGCTTCTGCACCAGGATGTACAAAAATAGCCTCCACACAAGGTAGGAAGTCATTTTTACCATCAATCGTCAAAGTAATGACAACATTTTCATCCTCGATGCCGTTCACAAGCTCGCAGCGATAAACACCATTATCTTCCAGCTTGAGAAGGCTGAGCTGCAGGGAGGCGTCGATGCTGTGAGCATTGCGGAGAGACGCCCGTGGTCCAAGATGGCCGTATGGCTTGGAGGAATGTGCGGTTGATATCATGATAATGTTCTCCGGCCCCGCATGTCCGGGCTCCAGCTTTGTCCATTTGATTCTGTAATGGCTGGGTTTGGCTTTCAGGATACACGGCAAGGTGACATTTTCACCCCTTCGGCCAACAACTTCGGCGTAAACAGGCGGATCGAGGAGATACTTCAGCTTCTTGGGTGCTGTGGGTGAAACCGGTAGGTGTCAGTACTCATCGTTGCACATCCTGTTTGTCATTATTTAGACTGAATGCTGACATTATAATACAAGGCAATGCAAAGTCATTATTATTAGAAGAAAGACGATATATCCATCAGTACAAATTTAGAGTCAAACCTAATCAAAAATCTAAAGTAATTCCGAACTTCCCTTTTAAAACCCTCAAACACACCACGTCATCTGACAGTGCCTGAACACAGTCAGTCCAGAAAGCCACAGCAACGATTAGCACTTGTTCATTGCAGAATATTGGTGACTAAGCTCTAACAAAAAGTCATTAGATACGTGACTGGTCGTTAAAGGGGTCTTAAAAGTCACCAAATCCTGCAAGATAGTTGCTAAGTACGCAACACTGCAGCTAACAGGTGGTGGGGAGACCAAACTGATAAAGACGCTTCATCAAATTGATGGTATCGGCAAATAAGTCCGACTGTCCAACTCAGCATTACTTAACTTCAAATTGTAACCCCTTATACTCCTGTCATTGAAAAGGCAAACTGACTAGTGAAATCACATTACTGTCACTGGTCTTCACTTAATAAATGGCACAAATGAAGGCCTTCACCATCTCGTGAAGGTGTATTATTTATATTATACTCAAATAGTGATCAAATTTTAATTATGTCCCGTAAAAGTGAAAAATGAAGTGGGCATGCATGTTGGATTGTCAGGTTTAGAAAATAACAAGACAAACTATTAAACACCTCATTAATTACATTGAGTGTTAAGAATATACCTGCTCTGGTGGGGGTATAAAAAGCTGAAGACCACCAGGTGAAGCAGCTTGTTGTTAATAGAATAATCACAGCACAGTTCATTATGAAGGGAGTCACTCTTCCAGCTCCTACAATTCATAAGAAAACAGAACAGATTCAGTCTTTGGGTGCACAAAACCAATTTATCCTACCTACAGGTCACTATTTACAAAGTTTGTTTTACCTTTAATCTAATCTACCTTTAAGCAATGATCCGAACCTGTTGAAGTTGAGAAGCTGCAGATGTTCGATCACCCTCCCACGTTGTCGCACATGACGACGATGCTGTCAAAGTCTCAGATTGTAAAAAAATCCTGGATAAGTCATAACTCTAACTTTTGGGGAAGTAGGAGCTATAGTGTTTATCTCTGTGAGCTCCTCTCTCCGAGCCCTGAATGTTCAGAGCTGTCAAACCCAGTTCATCTCTCTCGCTCTGTCACTCTCGACCCCCCCCCCCCCATCCAACCCCCCCATCCACTGTGGTCATATGGTCCAGTCTGTGGTAAACAGTGTGTAAACAGAGTTGTTGTCCTCTCGTCTCCAGATGTTAACGACCACATGAAGTTCTGACATTCAGTCATTGTCTCCCATTGTTTCCTTTTGAATTCTTCCCTTTTTTCTGTTTATTGAACATCAGACAACATTAAACCAGAGCTGAGCGAGGTAGATTAACACATTTTCAGTTCACACACATATTATATATATAGCTTGCCAAGGTGCTTGAAAGACTCTGTCTAGGATAATTAACTGATAACACCCATAAAAAACACAAAAAAGTGCTTTATAGGCCTAAAGTTAAAATAAAAATAGAGGCCGTTTAATATTGGAGCACCCAAAGATTCAATTGGTTTTACAGATTTTGGAAGTTTTGCGGCAGTAATGTTTTGTTTTTTTTAATTCAGCAGTATTTCTGACCTCATCAATAAAAAAAAGTCAAATTTTCCTGCCTGCTACTATATTGGATCATATTGTATCATCCAGCGCAGACAGTGATGAGGCATGGTTGAACCCTGCGGACAACAAGCCTTTCTGTGTATTCTAACCTTTCCCAGAAGGCTGTTGCCAAAGAGGACTATAGTGTGCATTCAGCCATCTTTGATATTGCCCACAGAGCTCTGGGGGCAGTGGGAGAGGAAGCTGTGTCGGCTCTAGTTTCCTCTGCCGCTCGTGGCCCCCGAGGCACAAGGGCCGCATTGTGAGAGCCACGGTCTCCACGCAGTGACAGCAGGCGGCGGTCACACAAACACCATCCAATGTGGAAAAAAGATGAAATAATGGGATTCTTCTGTTTTTGCTTGTGTTGCTTCTCCATTGTGCTCCGTCATCAATGGGACTCTTTCTTACCCTCCAATTAGTATTCACCCAAACACCTCTAGGTGACAACAGCCAACTGTCCCTGCTAACATCTATCTATCTATCTATCTATCTATCTATCTATCTATCTATCTATCTATCTATCTATCTGTCTATCTGTCTATCGTATCTGTCCACTCATCTATCTATCTATCTATCTATCGTATCTGTCCACTCATCTATCTATCTATCTATCTATCTATCTATCTATCTATCAATCATATCTGTCCACTCATCTATCTATCTATCTATCTCCACTGTTCACAATACCCATTCTAAGGTGACATTTTTCTTTTACACATAGCATGTTATGAATAACACAACATACAACTGTCTCCTCCTCAGCCCATTTTTCCGTCCACACCTGCTGTGCATCAGGTTCGTTAGCCCTTCCCTCATAGTGTTTCCCCCAACCTTCACACCTGTCCTGTATCAGTCTCATCAGCCTTTCCCTGCTCTCAGTGACCTTCCAGTCTGCTCTTGTCTAGTCACATGTTCCTCATCGGCTCCTAAGGCTACGTTCACACTGCAGGCCTTAATGCTCAATTCTGATTTTTTTGTTTGGCTGTTCATATTACACTTTTAAATGTTTCCTCCTGAAGTGAGCCGCATACTCAGTTGATCATTACACAGAACAGTGTTTACGGAAGCTACCATGGCAACAGCAACAACAGCTGCTGAAGTTACTAGTCTCATTTATGGCCTGTCCTCCTTCCTTCCTTCCTCCCTTTCCTTCCTTCCTTCCTTCCTTCCTTCCTTCCTTCCTTCCTTCCTTCCTTCCTTCCTTCCTTCCTTCCTTCCTTCCTTCCTTCCTTCCTTCCTTCCTTCCTTCCTTCCTTCCTTCCTTGACCTGAGGACAACAGGAGGGTTAACTGCAGTGTGAACGTAGCCTTGGTTCAGTTGGTATTTAAATCTTTCTATTCACTCCTTTTTGGATCCTTGGTGAAGTCGTGTCTAGTTTTGGCAAGTCTGGTCTACTCAGCTCAGCTCAGTCTTCTTTTTTGGCAAATATTGTGTCTTTGGATCCTTTTACTCATCCTCCTTCCTGTTCATTTTTCCCTTCTTTCTAACCTCATGTTGTTTCCTCTTTCTTTGTCTTTTTCACTCTTTCACCTCTGATTGCCAGAGTTTACATTACTTAATACACTTACAGTCATTTATCAGCATGTTCCACTCCCACTTATCCTTCTCCTCCTTTTCCTTTGCTTCATTCTCTCCATCATCAGCACCGGCAGTTTTGGTGGATGAGCAGCATGAACATTGCCCTCTGCTTTACGATACGAAACCTTTAGAGATGTGCTGGGAACTGCCAATAAACAGCAACTCACTGTAATTAATGTTGTGGTAATTATTTATTCTACATACATGTATCCTCTAATGTGAGATTTGACAGGAAGTAAAAAAAAAATCAGTCAACATCTTATATCGTACGATGGAAAGATTCTTTCTTTGCTCCTTCCTTCCTTCCTTCCTTCCTTCGATTCTTCCTCCTTTCCTTCATTCCTTACTTCCTTCCTCTTTTCCTTCCTTCCTCTTTTCCTCCTCACTCCTTTCTTTCCTTCTCTCCTTACTTCCTTCCTATTTTCCTCCTTACTCCCTTCCTGCCTTCCTTCCTTCCTTCCTCAATTCCTTACTTCCTCCCTCTTTTCCTCCTTACTCCTTTCCTTCGTCTCCCTTCCTTCCTTCCTTCCTTCCTTCCTTCCTTCCTTCCTTCCTTCCTCCTGTCCTTCCTTGATCTGAGGACAACAGGAGGGTTAATAAAGTATCTATCAATCATTCAAACTCTATATTGATATGATTTATTTATGGGTTACTGTATATATTAAAAGACAAAGAAACTTATATAAACTCTTACAACTAGATTTTACCACTAGTTCTACAACAAAGTAAAACTACAACTACAGATAATAATGCAGGTTCCTCTTTAGCTGATAGTGTACTTTCTTTTCTTTCTTTTTTTTAAAAATTCCAGCACACTTGTCACTCAGTCTCCTCGTTTGACTGATT